>NC_042970.1:85224797-85285290 GCF_901001165.1 Salmo trutta | reverse complement strand
TGGTTCAGTTCGAGTGTATTTTTTTTTAAATCACAGGTTAAAAAATAAATAAAGCTTTTTAATGGAAATTCCAAAGCCAAAAATAGTGAATATTCAAAACATGAAACATATTCCATTGTCTCTGTCAGGTCCACACTGGGTATACATCAATAGAAAAATAGGAAATTACTATGAAATAATAAAATATTTCAGTTGTGTATATTACTATTATATTTCATTCCTTGAAGTCATCTCTGTGTTCCCCATACTGTACTGTCTTTAGTCATCCTATTGAGATAGTTCCCCATACTGTACTGTCTTTAGTCATCCTATTGAGATAGTTCCCCATACTGTACTGTCTTTAGTCATCCTATTGAGATAGTTCCCCATACTGTACTGTCTTTAGTCATCCTATTGAGATAGTTCCCCATACTGTACTGTCTTAGTCATCCTATTGAGATAGTTCCCATACTGTACTGTTCTTTTAGTCATCCTATTGAGATAGTTCCCCATACTGTACTGTCTTTAGTCATCCTATTGAGATAGTTCCCCATACTGTACTGTCTTAGTCATCCTATTGAGATAGTTCCCCATACTGTACTGTCTTTAGTCATCCTATTGAGATAGTTCCCCATACTTACTGTCTTTAGTCATCCTATTGAGATAGTTCCCCATACTGTACTGTCTTTAGTCATCCTATTGAGATAGTTCCCCATACTGTACTGTCTTTAGTCATCCTATTGAGATAGTTCCCCATACTGTACTGTCTTTAGTCATCCTATTGAGATAGTTCCCCATACTGTACTGTCTTTAGTCATCCTATTGAGATAGTTCCCCATACTGTACTGTCTTTAGTCATCCTATTGAGATAGTTCCCCATACTGTACTGTCTTTAGTCATCCTATTGAGATAGTTCCCCATACTGTACTGTCTTTAGTCATCCTATTGAGATAGTTCCCCATTACTGTACTGTCTTTAGTCATCCTATTGAAGATAGTTCCCCATACTGTACTGTCTTTAGTCATCCTATTGAGATAGTTCCCCATACTGTACTGTCTTTAGTCATCCTATTGAGATAGTTCCCCATACTGTACTGTCTTTAGTCATCCTATTGAGATAGTTCCCCATACTGATACTGTCTTTAGTCATCCTATTGAGATAGTTCCCCATACTGTACTGTCTTTAGTCATCCTATTGAGATAGTTCCCCATACTGTACTGTCTTTAGTCATCCTATTGAGATAGTTCCCCATACTGTACTGTCTTTAGTCATCCTATTGAGATAGTTCCCCATACTGTACTGTCTTTAGTCATCCTATTGAGATAGTTCCCCATACTGTACTGTCTTTAGTCATCCTATTGAGATAGTTCCCCATACTGTACTGTCTTTAGTCATCCTATTGAGTATGTAAGTATGCTGCAGAGCTGTCTGACCAAATCATTTTACTAGTTCTTTCTTCAAAGTAGATAAGACATACTTTCACAAACTGTCTCTGTCCCTTTCTCATGTGGTTGTGTTGTGTACATTCCTCTGTCATGTGGTTGTGTTGTGTACATTCCTCTGTCATGTGGTTGTGTTGTGTACATTCCTCTGTCATGTGGTTGTGTTGTGTACATTCCTCTGTCATGTGGTATGTGTGTTTCCATTCCAACGTAGCAGGATAAAAGTGTATCCTTCCAGAGATCTGTATATAATGATGAGATGCTCATGTCTCCGCTCTAACAATGGGAGTCGTTGTCTCAAAGGCGGGAAGGCAGGCACCAAGCTTACTGTAGGTCCAAATAAGCCCGTAGGACCATTGGGCTTATTTTGGAGAGATTTTGTCGAGAGTGAAACCTCTCATTCTACCTCTTCCTCTCTGTCCCGTCTCTGTCTGAACTGGAAAAAACAGGCGCAATGGATTATGGTCATTGTTGTTAGTTACCACATTTCTGCGCTGAACTAGATTGAATATTTGCTTAATGAAATGAAACTCCCTTCAGCCCAGTGTCCCATATACTTCTTAACTTGATTTCTTTGGTGAATGATTTGATTTCTCTCTAGAGAAACAGAGCGTTGGGCTCACAAAAAAACAAATGGAATTCATGTAATTGAACCGACCTCAGTCAATTAGTTGTTTAAAGGAACATTTCAACGTTCCTCATCTCCAGCACCTCCCCAACATGTGAAAATGGAGCATTTCTGTTTTGTAGTAAACAAGAGTGAGGTTGGTAAGTGATTCCAATGACATCATCGTGTGCATCATAAGATTTTAGCCAATTATGATTAGGCATTGCCTAGTAATTGTTTACTAATTGGTTGATGATGTCATCGGAAACACTTATCTTCCTCTATATTTTTTACTACAAAACAGAAATGCACCATTTTCACATATGGTGATGTTGGGGAGGTGCTGGAGAATTCTGTTTACATTTCCCTTTAATCACTCAGCACCTCTCTGTATCTCTCTCTGCACCTCTCTCTCTCTCTCTCTCTCTCTCTCTCTCTGCACCTCTCTCTCTCTCTCTCTCTCTGCACCTCTCTCTCTCTCTCTCTCTGCATCTCTCTCTCTCTCTCTCTCTCTCTGCACCTCTCTCTCTCTCTCTCTCTCTCTCTCTCTCTCTCTCTCTCTCTCTGCACCTCTCTCTCTCTCTCTCTCTCTCTCTGCACCTCTCTCTCTCTGCACCTCTCTCTCTCTGTATCTCTCTCTCTCTCTGTGTATCTCTCTCTCTCTGTGTATCTCTCTCTCTCTCTCTCTGTGTGTGTCTCTGTGTATCTCTCGCTCTCTCTGTGTGTCTCTCTCTGTCTTTCTCCCTGTTTCTATCTCTCTCTCCGTGTATCTCTCTCTATCTATAAATTCAATTTCATTTCATTTTGAGGGTTTTATTGGCATGGGAAACATATGTTTACATTGCCAAAGCAAGTGAACAATATAATAAACAAAAGTGAAATAAACAATAAAAATGAACAGTAAACATTACACTCACAAAAGTTACAAAATAATAAAGACATTACAAATGTCATATTATGTGCAAATAGTTAAAGTACAAAAGGGAAAATAAATAAACATAAATATGGGTTGTATTTACAATCTCTCATTCATCTTTTTGTCACCACATACCCATTTCAACTCTCTCCCCCCTCTCCCGTCCTCCCCCTCCAGCAACTGACCAACCACATCCGGGACATGTTGCCAGGGTTACGTAGTAAACTCCAGAGCCAGCTTCTATCTCTGGAGAAAGAGGTGGAGGAATACAAGAACTTTAAACCAGACGACCCAACACGCAAGATCAAGGCCCTACTGCAGTCAGTATATAAACACACACACACACACACACACACACACACACACACACACACACACACACACACACACACACACACACACACACACATACTGTCAGTACTTTTGTAATATGACTGTGTGTGTGTGTGTGTGTGTGTGTGTGTGTGTGTGTGTGTGTGTGTGTGTGTGTGTGTGTGTGTGTGTGTACATGTGTGTGTACGTGTGTGTGTGTGTGTGTACATGTGTGTGTGTGTGTGTGTAGGATGATTCAGCAGTTTGGTGTAGACGTTGAGAAGCGTATTGCGGGATCAGGTGATCAGGTGGATACTGTGGAGCTCTCTGGAGGAGCGAGAATCAACAGGATCTTCCACGAGAGATTCCCCTTCGAACTGGTCAAGGTACACACACACACACACACACACACACGTTGTTTTACTATCCTTGTGAGGACCCAAAAATGTATTCCCAATCAAAATATCAGGTGGATATCAAAACTTAAGAACTTGGCTCCACTTGGTAAAGAGTAGGATAAAGCATTGACAGTGGGAGTTAGTGGGGGCCACTTGGTATGAATGGTAAAGAGTAGGATAAAGCATTGACAGTGGGAGTTAGTGAGGGCCTAATTAAGAGAGCTGGAGGGGACAGCGACACCAGGAGGAAGTTCAATACAAAATCATGTATTTATTTGCTCAATCTTGTCTTTTTTATATTTTATGTTGAATTTTATTATATCAAGCACTTTCCCTTCATCCCTTGAGGGGATTTACAATGATGTACTTATTTAATTATTTATTTATTTAATTGATCCAGTTTGCATGTTTTATTATGATTTTATTATATACTTTATAAAGTTAAACCTTTTTACCCTCAGCACTTTATCAATAATTGTCTTCCTCCTGTTGTTGAACTGTGATGGGTGACCCCTCGGAGCTCTCGGCCTTTCATGTTCTCCCACCCTCTCCAGACCTGTCTGATGTACGATATAGAAACAGGGCATAAAGATGCAGCAGGCCCGTGCAACCCAAGGTTTGATACCAGCATAAACAGAAACGCTCTTAAACCTAAACCGAACTGCTCAGCTTAAAATTGTATTTTTTCTTGTGTGGATTGGTGAAATGTCCCCACTTGTCAGAATGGTCCTTGTTTTCCATGTGAGGACTTCTGGTACCTAGTTAAACAAACAAACACACAAACACACACACACACACATACACACACACACACACACACACACACACTGATTTCCCGTCTGTGTGTTTGTGCTCAGATGGAGTTTGATGAGAAGGAGTTGAGGAGAGAGATCAGTTATGCCATCAAGAACATCCACGGAGTGAGGCAAGTACAGACAGACAGCTATCTACCTGTCTGTCTCTATCTACTTGTCTGTCTGTCTGTCTACCTGTCTGTATCTATCTATCTATCTATCTATCTATCTATCTATCTACCAACCTACCTACCTACCTACCTACCTACCTACCTACCTGTCTGTCTGTCTGTCTGTCTGTCTGTCTGTCTGTCTGTACCTACATGTCTGTCTGTCTGTCTGTCTGTCTGTCTGTCTGTCTCTACCTACATGTTTGTCTGTCTATCTCTACCTACATGTCTGTCTGTCTTTACCTGCATATGTCTGTCTGTCTTTACCTGCATGTCTGTCTGTCTGTCTTTACCTGCATGTATGTCTGTCTGTCTCTACCTACATGTCTGTCTGTCTGTCTGTCTGTCTGTCTGTCTGTCTGTCTCTGCCTACATGTTTGTCTGTCTATCTCTACCTACATGTCTGTCTGTCTATCTCTACCTACATGTCTGTTTGTCTATCTCTACCTACATGTCTGTCTGTCTCTACCTACATGTCTGACTGTCTCTACCTACATGTCTGTCTGTCTGTCTGTCTCTGCCTACATGTTTGTCTGTCTATCTCTACCTACATGTCTGTCTGTCTATTTCTACCTACATGTCTGTCTGTCTGTCTGTCTCTACCTACATGTCTGTCTGTCTGTCTGTCTGTCTATCTCTACCTACATGTCTGTCTGTCTATCTCTACCTACATGTCTGTCTGTCTGTCTGTCTCTGCCTACATGTTTGTCTGTCTATCTCTACCTACATGTCTGTCTGTCTGTCTATCTCTACCTACATGTCTGTCTGTCTGTCTGTCTATCTCTACCTACATGTCTGTCTGTCTATGTCTACCTACATGTCTGTCTGTCTATTTCTACCTACATGTCTGTCTGTCTGTCTATCTCTACCTACATGTCTGTCTGTCTGTCTATTTCTACCTACATGTCTGTCTATCTCTACCTACATGTCTGTCTGTCTATTTCTACCTACATGTCTGTCTGTCTGTCTATCTCTACCTACATGTCTGTCTGTCTATCTCTACCTACATGTCTGTCTGTCTATCTCTACCTACATGTCTGTCTGTCTATTTCTACCTACATGTCTGTCTGTCTGTCTGTCTATGTCTACCTACATGTCTGTCTGTCTATTTCTACCTACATG
Organism: Salmo trutta; assembly: GCF_901001165.1. NCBI lineage: Eukaryota > Metazoa > Chordata > Actinopteri > Salmoniformes > Salmonidae > Salmo > Salmo trutta. Next base: position 85,279,550 of record NC_042970.1, on the reverse strand, counting down.
TCTGTCTGTCTGTCTACCTACATGTCTGTCTGTCTGTCTATCTCTACCTACATGTCTGTCTGTCTATCTCTACCTACATGTCTGTCTGTCTGTCTGTCTATCTCTACCTACATGTCTGTCTGTCTGTCTATTTCTACCTACATGTCTGTCTGTCTATTTCTACCTACATGTCTGTCTATCTCTACCTACATGTCTGTCTGTCTGTCTATCTCTACTTACATGTCTGTCTGTCTATGTCTACCTACATGTCTGTCTGTCTATCTCTACCTACATGTCTGTCTGTCTGTCTATGTCTACCTTCATGTCTGTCTGTCTATCTCTACCTACATGTCTGTCTGTCTATCTCTCCCTACATGTCTGTCTGTCTATCTCTACCTACATGTCTGTCTGTCTATTTCTACCTACATGTCTGTCTGTCTGTCTGTCTGTCTGTCTGTCTGTCTGTCTGTCTGTCTGTCTGTCTGTCTGTCTGTCTGTCTGTCTGTCTGTCTGTCTATGTCTACCTACATGTCTGTCTGTCTATCTCTACCTACATGTCTGTCTGTCTGTCTATCTCTACCTACATGTCTGTCTGTCTCAGGGTTGCCGGACATTTGACCGGAAGCATTTCAATTTACCGGACATTTAATAAATGTACCGGACCCATATGTATTGGGTGCATAACCTGATTAGGGTGTCCACCACGGTGCTCATGGTAATTCATATGAACTGAACAGTGGTGTTCATGGTAATTCATATGAACTCAACAGTGGTGTTCATGGTAATTCATATGAACTGAACAGTTGTATTCATGGTAATTCATATGAACTGAACAGTGGTGTTCATGGTAATTCATATGAACTGAACAGTGGTGTTCATGGTAATTCATATGAACTGAACAGTGGTGTTCATGGTAATTCATATGAACTGAACAGTGGTGTTCATGGTAATTCATATGAACTGAACAGTGGTGTTCATGGTAATTCATATGAACTGAACAGTGGTGTTCATGGTAATTCATATGAACTGAACAGTGGTGTTCATGGTAATTCATATGAACTCAACAGTGGTGTTCATGGTAATTCATATGAACTGAACAGTGGTGTTCATGGTAATTCATATGAACTGAACAGTGGTGTTCATGGTAATTCATATGAACTGAACAGTGGTGTTCATGGTAATTCATATGAACTGAACAGTGGTGTTCATGGTAATTCATATGAACTGAACAGTGGTGTTCATGGTAATTCATATGAACTCACAGTGGTGTTCATGGTAATTCATATGAACTGAACAGTGGTGTTCCTCGTAATTCATATGAACTTAACAGTGGTGTTCATGGTAATTCATATGAACTGAACAGTGGTGTTCATGGTAATTCATATGAACTGAACAGTGGTGTTCATGGTAATTCATATGAACTGAACAGTGGTGTTCATGGTAATTCATATGAACTGAACAGTGGTGTTCATGGTAATTTGTATGAACTGAACAGTGGTGTTCATGGTAATTCATATGAACTCAACAGTGGTGTTCATGGTAATTTGTATGAACTCAACAGTGGTGTTCATGGTAATTCATATGAATTGAACAGTGGTGTTCATGGTAATTCATATGAATTGAACAGTGGTGTTCATGGTAATTCATATGAACTGAGCAGTGGTGTTCATGGTAATTCATATGAACTCAACAGTGGTGCTCATGGTAATTCATATGAACTGAACAGTGGTGTTCATCGTAATTCATATGAACTGAACAGTGGTGCTCATGGTAATTCATATGAACTCACAGTGGTGTTCATGGTAATTCATATGAACTGAACAGTGGTGTTCATCGTAATTCATATGAACTGAACAGTGGTGTTCATGGTAATTCATATGAATTGAACAGTGGTGTTCATGGTAATTCATATGAACTCAACAGTGGTGTTCATGGTAATTCATATGAATTGAACAGTGGTGTTCATGGTAATTCATATGAACTGAACAGTGGTGTTCATGGTAATTCATATGAACTCAACAGTGGTGCTCATGGTAATTCATATGAACTTGAACATGCAAGTCGAGGATGCAATGATGTGCTGTCCTTCGTACCTTATTCTGATGTGCACTTTGAACATGTTAGAATAACTGTCCACATGGACTTTTCCTCAGGCAACAAGATGAGCAGTAAACAGCAACACCACCAGCTTATGTCAATCTACTGTCCCCCATAGTAGAAACATTTACATATTCTATTGGTCAGCTTGTGGAGAAAGAAATAGCCTATTCCAAACAGACTCTGGGACAGTTATGGGAAGATAGATCCCAAATTCATCCAGTAGGACCAGGCTACATTAAACATATAAAATGCCTGATGCAACAGATCAGAACATTTAGCTTAAAATGTTGATAAACTATTATTTCTTCACATTATAAGTACAGCAATGTGCAGAAGGCAGTAGGCTACACTCAAATGTTTGTTCCATAATGCAATTAGCGGGAACACGCCGTTGTCAAAAAACAGACAATATCTGTTAGAAATGTAGAAAGAGGGGAGATGTAATATACACCAACTAGCATGGGTTGTTAGTATGACCAGGGTTGTTATTATGACCAGGGTTGTTAATATAACCAGGGTTGTTAATATGACCAGGGTTGTTAGTATGACCAGGGTTGTTATTATGACCAGGGTTGTTAATATGACCAGGGTTGTTAGTATGACCAGGGTTGTTAGTATGACCAGGGTTGTTAATATGACCAGGGTTGTTAATATGACCAGGGTTGTTAATATGACCAGGGTTGTTAGTATGACCAGGGTTGTTAGTATGACCAGGGTTGTTAGTATGACCAGGGTTGTTATTATGACCAGGGTTGTTATTACAACCAGGGTTGTTAATATGACCAGGGTTGTTAATATGACCAGGGTTGTTAATATGACCAGGGTTGTTAGTATGACCAGGGTTGTTATTATGACCAGGGTTGTTAATATGACCAGGGTTGTTAGTATGACCAGGGTTGTTAGTATGACCAGGGTTGTTAATATGACCAGGGTTGTTAATATGACCAGGGTTGTTAATATGACCAGGGTTGTTAGTATGACCAGGGTTGTTAGTATGACCAGGGTTGTTAGTATGACCAGGGTTGTTATTATGACCAGGGTTGTTATTACAACCAGGGTTGTTAATATGACCAGGGTTGTTAATATGACCAGGGTTGTTAATATAACCAGGGTTGTTAGTATAACCAGGGTTGTTAGTATGACCAGGGTTGTTAATATGACCAGGGTTGTTAATATAACCAGGGTTGTTAGTATAACCAGGGTTGTTAGTATGACCAGGGTTGTTAATATGACCAGGGTTGTTATTATGACCAGGGTTGTTAATATAACCAGGGTTGTTAATATGACCAGGGTTGTTATTATGACCAGGGTTGTTAATATGACCAGGGTTGTTAATATGACCAGGGTTGTTAATATAACCAGGGTTGTTAATATGACCAGGGTTGTTAATATGACCAGGGTTGTTAATATGACCAGGGTTGTTAATATGACCAGGGTTGTTAATATGACCAGGGTTGTTAGTATGACCAGGGTTGTTAATATAACCAGGGTTGTTAATATAACCAGGGTTGTTAATATGACCAGGGTTGTTAATATGACCAGGGTTGTTAATATGACCAGGGTTGTGTCTTTGGCTACTGGACAATGAAATAAAGTTAATATAAAATAATATGCTCTGATTTGGGCTACTTTGAAGCAAGGTAAGACATGCCTCATTATACGTAGGAAAACGTTCAGGTTTCAAACAATTAAGTAGATGTTTTCAAAATGCATACTGCTTCTAGTTCTTGAATAGTGGTGTGTGATGCGCTGATGAAGCCTGCCTTTCGTTGCCTGTGCATTTGCTGCTTGAGATGCTGTAGCAGCAGCTCTCGTGCTGTCTGGTAGATTTTCGGCTCAAAGACTCTGTATCTGTATGTTGTACGTGTGTGATAAATAAGATACATAACGAATATACTGTATACGAGCCAATTTAATTCCACTAAATGTTGAACATTTTGATCGACTGGTATTTCCATCAATGAAGAAGCTAAAAAACATGATTCTTCTCCCAAACAATTGGCCTGAGCCAATTTTATTTATCAGCTTTTCAATTTCTTTTGGCCCAAAGCCGGCTATTACCGGCTAACGGAAACCTTTGTCTGTTTCTACCCACATGTCTGTCTCTCTATCTACCTGTCTGTCTCCACCTACATGTCTGTCTGTCTGTCTGTCTGTCTGTCTGTCTGTCTGTCTGTCTGTCTGTCTGTCTGTCTGTCTGTCTGTCTGCCTCTACCTACATGTCTGTCTGTCTGTCTGTCTGTCTGTCTGTCTGTCTGTCTGTCTGTCCGCCTCTACCTACATGTCTGTGTGTCTGTCTGTGTGCCCCCTCCAGAACAGGCCTGTTCACCCCTGACCTAGCCTTTGAGGCCATAGTGAAAAAGCAGATCATTAAGCTGAAAGAGCCCTGTCTGAAATGTATGGACCTGGTGATCCAGGAGCTCATCAACACCGTGCGGCAGTGCACCAATAAGGTACCTCGCTGCACGGAGCCTGTAATGCCCTGTCATGCTAGTCCAGTCCACATGGGGACGCTATGGAGCTAGCCTTTAATGCTACCATGCTAACCTAGGCCCCAGGGTGGTGCGATGCATGGAGCCTGTGATGCCCTGTCATGCTAGTTCAGCCCACATGGGGGCGCCATAGAGCTAGCCTTTAATGCTACCACGCTAACCTAGGCCCCAGAGTAGTGCACTGTATGGTACTGTACTGTGTAGGGTGAAGTTGACCCTAAAAGCTGATCTGGGGTCAGTTTAGCATTTTCCCCACTAATGGTTAACGATTAGGTTAGGTTAGAATTGGGGGAAGGGAAGCTGATCCTAGATCTGTACCTAGGAGAGACTTCACACCAGGGAGCATGGAGCCTGTAGTGCCTGACATGCCATGCTATGCTACTCCTGGCCACAGGGGGCGATGTGGAGCTAGCTTGTCTTCTAGTGTTTTCAGGGTGTTGTGCTGTTAGATGTGTGAGAGACTGTTTATGTTTCTCCTCACGTGTCTCTGGTTTTCCCTGAAGACAAACTGCAGATTGACACGCGTGTGGACACACACACACACACACACACACACACACACACACACACACACACACACACCTTGTGACTTAGTGGATGTCAAAGTTTAGTAACAGATGCCAGTATGAACTAACTGACTAAACAAAATGCCTTTTATCTCTCTCTCTCTCTCTCTCTCTGTGTTCTTCTCCCTCTATCTCTCTTTTATTTTATTTCTCTCTTTCACTGCTCCCCTACCTCTCTCCCTCTCTTAATCTGTGTCTATCATTTCCGGACTTCCCTGACTCCTCCCCACCATGACCCCTCCCACTCACGGACCCCTCCCACTCCCGGACACCTCCCCACTTCAATGACTCCTCCCACTCCCTGGCTCCTCCTTCTCTTGCCCTATCGTGATAAACTACATCTCCCGCGATGCTCCAGATCAGGCCTGTTCACCCCTGACCTAGCCTTCGAGGCCATAGTGAAAAAGCAGATCATTAAGCTGAAAGAGCCCTGTCTGAAATGCGTTGACCTCGTCCTGTCCGAGCTCACCTCCCTCGTCAAGAAGTGTACCGAAAAGGTAAAGAGAAGAATCACAGTGGAGGGAAGGAAGGAAAGGAGGGAGGGAAGAGAGGAGGGACAGCGGCTGCGTCCAGATTATCTCTCCTTACTCCCAAAGAGTGCACTTGTTCACTTCCTTTCAAGGAAATGACCGAAATATGACCTTGGAAACTCCCTCTCTAGCCCCACGCCTCCACCAATCTAACGCTTTTAGATTTGAGGGAAGTAGTGAACGAGTGTACACTTTAGGAAGAAGGAGATATGATTGGAACGCACCCAATAAATTGATGGAAGGAGAGAATGAAGAGAATTGTGTTTCTACCACTTCTCCTGCTAGTCTCACCCCTCCTCCCTCCCTCCCTCCCTCCCTCCCTCCACCTCCTCCTCCCTCCCTCCCTCCACCCCCTCCTTCTCCTCTCCCTCCACTCTCCCCAATTGATTTAATTTTTCCTCACCCCTCTGGGTAGAATTATTGCTGTCTGTAGTCACTACCCCCACCCCCACACCTCCCCATAAGCATTGGCCGTGTTCCAGGCTGACTACATTGCAGACGTAAGCCAGATCGAATCTGGCTATTTAATCTGAGAGTAAATAGAGCCGAATATATTGCTAAAAGTCACCTTGTCCGAGAGATATTTACATGGTTATCAAAACGTCACGCCAGGGTAAGCCTACACAAAACACAGCCATTATTTTAAGTGTTTCAAAAATGTCCTTTGGGAAAAATGAATGGTGGAAAGACAATTGGAAACATTTCCCTGTTTGACCACTAGGTTTTATGGGTATTATGACACCTCCACTGTGGGGCTCTATGTAGTCGACCTGGAACGCAACCTCTGCCCCTAAATCCAACAGCCCCTCCCTCTGATTCCACACCCGCCCCCTTCCTCACAGTGATTGTTGCTTCAACCTCCCTTCACCCCACCCCTCCCTTGATTACCCAATCAAAACACTCACCTCCCCTTATCTCAGCTTAAAACGTCAGCCCCGAAACCTTTGTCTTTATCGTTCACCCTATGTAGCTCAGGGGGAAGACATTCTGTGTGGCACATCCTTTCCTATGCTTACCCAACCATGTCCAGTCACTCAACCCCTACTGTTGACCAATCAGAACGTTCCTCCTGCGTGTTTAAATCCTCTCTCTGACTCTCACCTCTGTTCTCTAACTCACCTTGTGCTAACATGCTAAATCACAGGTGTCAAACCCATTCCATGTCTGCAGGTTTTCACTCCTCTCTTACTTGTACTAGATTGATCAATTCAGACTGATTAGTTAGGAACGGCCCTGACCTGGTTGTCCAGGTCTTAAGGAACGGCCCTGACCTGGTTGTCCAGGTCTTAAGGAACGGCCCTGACCTGGTTGTCCAGGTCTTAAGGAACGGCCCTGACCTGGTTGTCCAGGTCTTAAGGAACGGCCCTGACCTGGTTGTTCAGGTCTTAAGGAACGGCCCTGACCTGGTTGTCCAGGTCTTAAGGAACGGCCCTGACCTGGTTGTCCAGGTCTTAAGGAACGGCCCTGACCTGTTTGTCCAGGTCTTAAGGAACGGCCCTGACCTGTTTGTCCAGGTCTTAAGGAACGGCCCTGACCTGGTTGTCCAGGTCTTAAGGAACGGCCCTGACCTGGTTGTCCAGGTCTTAAGGAACGGCACTGACCTGGTTGTCCAGGTCTTAAGGAACGGCCCTGACCTGGTTGTTCAGGTCTTAAGGAACGGCCCTGACTTGGTTGTCCAGGTCTTAAGGAACGGCCCTGACCTGTTTGTCCAGGTCTTAAGGAACGGCCCTGACCTGTTTGTCCAGGTCTTAAGGAACGGCCCTGACCTGGTTGTCCAGGTCTTAAGGAACGGCCCTGACCTGGTTGTCCAGGTCTTAAGGAACGGCCCTGACCTGGTTGTCCAGGTCTTAAGGAACGGCCCTGACCTGGTTGTCCAGGCCTTAAGGAACTGCCCTAACCTGGTTGTCGAGGTCTTAACTGGACACAAGTTGAGAGAAGATAATAAAACCAGCAGACAGAGTTGGACTCTCCTTCACTAAATCAATCCAATGGTGTTAGTGCTCAGCTTGGGATACCTGTGGGATATTGATGACAGTATTGTGAGCATGCTGGGATACCTGTGGGATATTGATGACAGTATTGTGAGCATGCTGGGATACCTGTGGGATATTGATGACAGTATTGTGAGCATGCTGGCTAAAACCAGATAAAAATCTCCTAAATCAGATAAAACTACCCTCAAACCAGTTTGTGTTAGTTTAAACTGGTTTTCCTTGATTAAAACTGGTTGATGTTAGTTTAAACCAGATATACTACCAAGCAGGATCAATGTCCTATCTGCATGACCCCTCTATGTTAAACTGTCTGTCCCCTACACATGTCAATCACTAGGGGTGTGTTTGTTTGGCTGGATGGATGGTGTGTGTGAGTGAGAGAGAGGTGTGTGTGTGTGTGCGTGTTGATGCATGTGTGTGTAATTGTGTGTTGGTCCACAGCTTGGCTCCTACCCCAGACTGAGAGAAGAGACGGAGAGAATCGTCACAACCTACGTCAGAGAGAGAGACATCAAAACCAAAGACCAGGTGAGAGAGAGACATCAAAACCAGAGACCAGGTGAGAGAGGGAGACATCAAAACCAGAGACCAGGTGAGATAGATAGATGGAGAGAGAGAGACATCAAAACCAGAGACCAGGTGAGAGAGGGACATCAAAACCAGAGACCAGGTGAGAGAGATGGAGAGAGAGAGAGATATCAAAACCAGAGACCAGGTGAGAGAGAGACATCAAAACCAGAGACCAGGTGAGATAGAGAGAGAGATAGATGGAGAGAGAGAGACATCAAAACCAGAGACCAGGTGAGAGAGACATCAAAACCAGAGACCAGGTGAGAGAGATGGAGAGAGAGAGATATCAAAACCAGAGACCAGGTGAGAGAGAGACATCAAAACCAGAGACCAGGTGAGATAGAGAGAGAGATAGATGGAGAGAGAGAGACATCAAAACCAGAGACCAGGTGAGAGAGGGACATCACAACCAGAGACCAGGTGAGATGGAGAGAGAGAGACATCAAAACCAGAGACCAGGTGAGATCGAGAGAGAGAGACATCAAACCAGAGACCAGGTGAGATCGAGAGATAGATGGAGAGAGAGACATCAAAACCAGAGACCAGGTGAGATAGAGAGATAGATGGAGAGAGAGAGACATCAAAACCAGAGACCAGGTGAGAGAGATGGAGAGAGAGAGACATCACAACCAGAGACTAGGTGAGATAGAGATAGATGGAGAGAGACATCAAAACCAGAGACCAGGTGAGATGGAGAGAGAGATGGAGAAAGAGAGGCTGACATCTAGTCAAATGGCTACCCAGACTATTCACATTGCCCCCCTCCCCTCCCCTCACCACTGCCACTCTCTGTAGTCATCTATGCATAGTCACTTTAATTAACTCTACCTACATGTACATACTACCACAACTAACCGGTGCCCCCGCACATTGACTCTGTACCGGCACCCCCCTGTATATATTGTTATTTTTTACTGATCCTCTTTAATTACTTGTTACTTTTATCTCTTATTCTTATCCATATTTTTTTAAACTGCACTGTCGGTTAGGGGCTCGTAAGTAAGTATTTCACTGTAAGGTCTACACCTGTTTTATTTGGGGCATGTGACTAATACAATTTGATTTGATTTGACCCAACCTGTCTGTCCTGTCTGTCTGTCTCAGGTGCTGCTGTTGATTGACATTGAGCTGTCTTACATCAACACAAACCATGAGGACTTCATTGGCTTCGCAAAGTGAGTTGACCTCTAGTAACCCCTAGCAACGACCTTTCAACGTTCACCTGACTGTAACCCCTAGCAACGACCTTTCAACTTTCACCTATGTTACCCCCTAGCAATGACCTCCTCTTAAGGATTAGCCCCCTTTTTTTCCATTTTCGCCTAAAATGACATACCCAAATCTAACTGCCTGTAGCTCAGGACCTGAAGCAAGGATATAAGATCTGGTAAAATATAATATACTGCTCAAAAAAATAAAGGGAACACTTAAACAACACAATGTAACTCCAAGTCAATCACACTTCTGTGAAATCAAACTTTCCACTTAGGAAGCAACACTGATTGACAATAAATTTCACATGCTGTTGTGCAAATGGAATAGACAACAGGTGGAAATGATAGGCAATTAGCAAGACACCCCCAATAAAGGAGTGGTTCGGCAGGTGGTGACCACAGACCACTTCTCAATTCCTATGCTTCCTGGCTGATGGTTTGGTCACTTTTGAATGCTGGCGGTGCTTTCACTCTAGTGGTAGCATGAGACGGAGTCTACAACCCACACAAGTGGCTCAGGTAGTGCAGCTCATTCAGGATGGCACATCAATGCGAGCTGTGGCAAGAACGGTTTGCTGTGTCTGTCAGCGTAGTGTCCAGAGCATGGAGGCGCTACCAGGAGACAGGCCAGTACATCAGGAGACGTGGAGGAGGCCGTAGGAGGGCAACAACCCAGCAGCAGGATCGCTACCTCCGCCTTTGTGCAAGGAGGAGCAGGAGGAGCACTGCCAGAGCCCTGCAAAATGACCTCCAGCAGGCCACAAATGTGCATGTGTCTGCTCAAACGGTCAGAAACAGACTCCATGAGGGTGGTATGAGGGCCTGACGTCCACAGGTGGGGGTTGTGCTTACAGCCCAACACCGTGCAGGACGTTTGGCATTTGCCAGAGAACACCAAGATTGGCAAATTCGCCACTGGCGCCCTGTGCTCTTCACAGATGAAAGCAGGTTCACACTGAGCACGTGACAGACGTGACAGAGTCTGGAGACGCAGTGGAGAACGTTCTGCTGCCTGCAACATCCTCCAGCATGACCGGTTTGGCGGTGGGTCAGTCATGATGTGGGGTGGCATTTCTTTGGGGGGCCACACAGCCCTCCATGTGCTCGCCAGAGGTAGCCTGACTGCCATTAGGTACCAAGATGAGATCCTCAGACCCCTTGTGAGACCATATGCTGGTGCGATTGGCCCTGGGTTCCTCCTAATGCAAGACAATGCTAGACCTCATGTGGCTGGAGTGTGTCAGCAGTTCCTGCAAGAGGAAGGCATTGATGCTATGGACTGGCCCGCCCGTTCCACAGACCTGAATCCAATTGAGCACATCTGGGACATCATGTCTCGCTCCATCCACCAACGCCACGTTGCACCACAGACTGTCCAGGAGTTGGCGGATGCTTTAGTCCAGGTCTGGGAGGAGATCCCTCAGTAGACCATCCGCCACCTCATCAGGAGCATGCCCAGGCGTTGTAGGGAGGTCATACAGGCACGTGGAGGCCACACACACTACTGAGCCTCATTTTGACTTGTTTTAAGGACATTACATCAAAGTTGGATCAGCCTGTAGTGTGGTTTTCCACTTTAATTTTGAGTGTGACTCCAAATCCAGACCTCCATGGGTTGATAAATTGGATTTCCATTGATTATTTTTGTGTGATTTTGTTGTCAGCACATTCAACTATGTAAAGAAAAGATAAGATAAGATTTCATTCATTCAGATCTAGGATGTGTTATTGTAGTGTTCCCTTTATTTTTTTGAGCAGTGTACAAAGAAAATTTTTTTTTATTTTGTCATTTTAGATGTCAGCAGTGTATGTGCAGTTTTAGACTGAGCCAATGAACCATTGCATTTCTGTTCAAAATGTTGTATCAAGACTGCTCAAAATGTGCCTAATTGGTTTATTAATACATTTTCAAGTTCATAACTGTGCACTCTCCTCAAACAATAGCATGGTATTCTTTCACTGTAATAGCTACTGTAAATTGGACAGTGCAGTTAGATTAACAAGAATGTAAGCTTTCTGCCGATATCAGATATGTCTATTTCCTGGGAAATGTTCTTGTTACTTACAACCTCATGCTAATCACATTAGCCTACATTAGCTTAACCGTCCCGCGGGGGGGGCCCACCGATTCTGTGGAGGTTATACTTTGTCCACGGCTGCGTAACAATTTTCTCTCCTTTCTCCCAAAATGTGCACTTGTTCACTTCCCTTCACTGATTTGAAAGGAAACGACTGATATACTGAAATGCCTATCTAACCCATGCCTACTCCACCAATCAAATGCTTTTAAACTTGTGGGGGGTAATGAATGAGAGCACACTTCAGGAAGAAGGAGAGATGATTGGGAAGCACCCTGTATGTGATAGTCTTTCTCTCTGGTCTCTGTTTCCCCTGTAGCGCGCAACAGAGGACCACTGTTATTAACAACAAGAAGAGAGTGATGCCAAACCAGGTACCACAAAAAACTACCCTCCTACTCTCTCCTTTACTTCTCTCTCTCACCCCCCTATCCTGAACTAATGGTCTGTCCCGCTGTGTGTAGGTGATCCGGAGGGGCTGGCTCACTATCAACATAAGCATTATGAAGGGGGGGTCCAAAGACTACTGGTTCGTCCTGACTGCAGAGTCACTGTCCTGGTACAAGAATGAGGAGGTAAGGGGAAGTGTGTGTGTGTGTGTGTGTGTGTGTGTGTGTGTGTGTGTGTGTGTGTGCGCGCGCTATATGGAAGACCGATGCACTTGTTTCTTAAACATTTGAACCAGAGACCAATGCATATTGGTGAATCGCTACATCCCAACAAGCTAGCAGCCGTGTTGCCCCAAGCAAGCCTAATACTATGGCTAGTGGCTTGACCGGACCGGATCCAATGCTCAACCAGATACCATTGTTGTCTTAGACATTCAGGATATTCAGATGATGTCACCTAGATATCTAGCTAACTAACTAGATAACTACTGAAACAGATGTCACCTAGATATCTAGCTAACTAACTAGATAACTACTGAAACAGATGATGTCACCTAGATATCTAGTTAGCTAACCAGATAACTACTGAAACAGATTATGTCACCTAGACAGTGTTAGGGTTGAACTGGCTATTTGTATGCATAACCTTTATAATATACTGGGGAAGCTACGCTAAGTACATAAACTACGGATAAACCAACTGCTGAAGACAAGAAGAACTACAACCGGCAACAGGAAGTGCGTCACGACGCTGGGATCAGCCTACACGCCGACGACAGGAGGAGCAAGTTTAAACCACGCTCCTCCTCCCTCTGACAGGCCAGCATAGAGCAGGAACTAACACTGTCAGAGTATAAAAGAGAGAACAATAGAATGTGACGCCCTCTTCTTCTGTTTTGCCTTGCGAGGTGTCACAGAGAGACCGTATACGAATGACACATATACCACGCACGTGTTTGCATTAATTAAAGTACAGCTAAATCAGAAGTTACTATGTGCTGACTATTTTGTTCTGTTACCAGAAACGAACTGTCGCAACATTAACAACAGTTAGCTAACTAACTAGATAACTACTGAAACAGATGTCACCTAGATATCTAGCTAACTAACTAGATGGCTACTGAAACAGATGTCACCTAGATATCTATGTCACGACTTCCGCCGAAGTCGGTCCCTCTCCTTGTTCGGGCGGCGTTCGGCGGTCGACTGAACTGAAACAGCTGAAACAGCTAATGTCAGCTAGACAGTTGGCTAACTAACTAGATAAGTACTGAAACAGATGATGTCACCTAGATATCTAGCTAACTAACTAGATAAGTACTGAAACAGATGATGTCACCTAGATATCTAGCTAACTAACTAGATAACTACTGGAACAGATGATGTCACCTAGATATCTAGCTAACTAACTAGATAAGTACTGAAACAGATGATGTCACCTAGATATCTAGCTAACTAACCAAATAGCTACTGGAACAGATGATGTCAGCTAGACAGTTAGCTAACTAACAAGATACATTTTGAAACAGATGATCTTCCCTGTGTCTCAGTTGGTAGAGCATGGTGTGTGCAACGCCAGGGTTGTGGGTTCGATTCCCACGGGGGGCCAGTACAATTTTTTTTAAATAAAAAATGTATGAAATGTATGTATTCACTACTATCTAGCTTACTAACTAGATAAGTACTGAAACAGATGATGTCCCCTAGATATCTAGCTAACTAACTAGATGGCTACTGAAACAGATGTCACCTAGATATCTAGCTAACTAACTAGATAACTACTGAAACAGATGTCACCTAGATATCTAGCTAACTAACTAGATAACTACTGAAACAGATGTCACCTAGATATCTAGCTAACTAACTAGATGGCTACTGAAACAGATGTCACCTAGATATCTATGTCACGACTTCCGCCGAAGTCGGTCCCTCTCCTTGTTCGGGCGGCGTTCGGCGGTCGACGTCACCGGTCTTCTAGCCATCGCCGCTCCACCTTTCATTTTCCATTGGTTTTGTCTTGTTTTTCCGCACACCTGGTTCACATTCCCTCATCAGACTAAATGTATATTACCCTCTGTTTCCCCCATGTCTGTGTGTGGAATTGTTCTTTGTGTAGGATGTTACGCTACAGACTGGTTTGCGCTAGGTTTGGTTCAAACCTAGGTTTGTTTGTTTTGTTCAATCCGGTTCATGTTACCGTGGTTGTGCTTTGTGCTGCCTCGCCTGTGCCTTTGGGCCAGGGTGTATATTAAATTTCTCCTGTTATCACCCATCTCTGCTCTCCTGCGCCTGACTTCCCGGCAACCAGTCACTCACCCCGTTACAATCTAGCTAACTAACTAGATAACTACTGAAACAGATTATGTCACCTAGATATCTAGCTAACTAACTAGATAACTACTGAAACATGATGTCACCTAGATATCTAGCTAACTAACTAGATAACTACTGAAACAGATGTCACCTAGATATCTAGCTAACTAACTAGATAGCTACTGAAACAGATTATGTCACCTAGATATCTAGCTAACTAACTAGATAGCTACTGAAACAGATTATGTCCTATTTTTATGTCAGTGTGCTTGTGTGTGCGTGTGTGTATGTATGTATGTATGTATGTGTGTGTGTGTTGTGTGTGTGTATAACTGTGTGTGTGTGTTGTGTCTGTGTGTGTGTGTGTATAACTGTGTGTGTGTGTGTGTGTATAACTGTGTGTGTGTGTTGTGTGTGTGTATAACTGTGTGTGTGTGTTGTGTCTGTGTGTGTGTATAACTGTGTGTGTTGTCTATGTGTGTCTAACTGTGTGTGTTTCTAGGAGAAAGAGAAGAAGTACATGCTGCCACTAGATAATCTGAAGCTGAGAGATGTGGAGATGGGTTTCATGTCCACTAAACACACATTCGCCATCTTCAACACCGAGTCCAGGTGTGTATCTGTAAACAGTGTATGTAATATTTAGAAATACTGCGTGTGTGTACTTTGTCAATAACTAAGTGTGTGTGTGTGTGTGTGTGTTCCAGGAACGTGTATAAGGACCTACGTCAGATAGAGCTGGCCTGTGACACACTGGAGGATGTAGACAGCTGGAAGGCTTCTTTCCTCAGAGCTGGAGTTTACCCTGAGAAAGACCAGGTAAAACACACACGCACACAGTTTTGTATTGCTATACTTGTGGGGACCAAAGAATTGATTCCCATCCAAAATCCTATTTTCTCAAACCCCTAACCCTAAATATAACCCTAACCTTAAACCCTTAACCTAATCATAACCCTAAACTTAACCCTTAACCTAAACTTAACCCCTAACCCGAAAACTATACCTAACCCTAAATCCTAAACCTAACTGTAACCTCTAACCCAACCTTAATTCTAACCCTAATTGTAACCCTAACCCTGAGCCTAAAATAGCCTGTTTCCTTGTGGGGATCGGCAAAATGTCCCCACATGTCCAAATGTTCCTTGTTTTACTATCCTTGTGAGGACTTCTGGTACCCACAAGGATAGTAAAACAAAAACACACGCGCACACACACACACACACAGGATACAAGTCTCTTTCTCGCTCCAAACGAAAAACATGATTTATTTTGAAAATAAAAACATATTATATTATTAGTAGCTAAATGTTCAAAGTCACCATCAGACTCTTAAAATGAGCTATTTCTCATTAGCATTTAAAATTGTTCCCTTTCCTTTCTGACAGCAACACACACACACACACACACACACACAGGAGGATGTACACACCATAGACATTACAACCAGTAGATAGATAGTGACCCACGTATTCCTGGAACTCCTGATGGTGCATGAAGCCGCAAATATTTGAATTTGAAGAGCTCCATATTGCTGGATGGGGCTGAATGCCACCAAAATAATCGCTAAGGATCATGGTGAAAGTGGCCATAACTAGCAAAGGATCATGGTCGATGTAGTTGTTTTCACGCTGCCTGAGAGGGTCCTCGTAGCCTGCCGGCCGGCCCGTGATTGGTCTATTTCAGCACGTGTGACGACAAATGTAGTCAGAATGGATCAGTATTTAATTACATATCTAGTAGTCAGAATGGAGCAGTATTTAATTACATATCTAGTAGTCAGAATGGATCAGTATTTAATTGCATATCTAGTAGGCAGAATGGATCAGTATTTAATTACATATCTAGTAGTCAGAATGGATCAGTATTTAATTACATATCTAGTAGGCAGAATGGATCAGTATTTAATTACATATCTTGATATCTTCATTTATAGAAAACTTTAAAATTATTCACAGTGGGGTTCGAAACTTGATCATAATGAACACATTTTCAAGACCAAAACGGTTGTCTGAAAAATAATTGGTCTGGCCATTCTGGCGACTGTAATTTACATAGGCCTTCTAGGGCAGAGCAGGACGTTTGTCACTGCTAGGTTGCTACCCGACCAGCAGAGATCGGGACGTCACACTCCAGGCCTTACACTGGGTAACACACGCGGACGTACACGCACACACACGGATGGATACATATACACGCAAGCATGTACACACACACACGTACACTCTCCTCCTCCCCCTTCCCCAGGTTGACAGTGAAGGCACAGGACCAGAAGAATCCTTCTCAATATGTCTCATGCATCTCTCTCTTTCTCCCTCCTTCCTCCCCCTCTCTCTTTCCCTCTCTCTCTCTCCCTCACTCCATCCCTCCTTCCATCCATCCCTCCCTCCCTCCCTCCTCCTCTCGCCTTCCCTCCCTCCCTCCCTCCTTCTCTCTCTTTCCCTCCCTCCCTCCCCCCCTCCCTCCCTCCCTCCCTCCATCTCCCAGGTTGACAGTGAGGACACAGGACCAGCAGAATCCTTCTCTATGGATCCCCAGCTGGAGAGGCAGGTTGAGACCATAAGGAATCTAGTGGATTCCTACATCGGCATCGTCAACAAGTCCATCAGGGATCTAATGCCCAAGACCATCATGCACCTCATGATCAACAGCGTGAGTGGACACCTCACGCACGCACTTGCGCGCACGCACGCACGCACGCACGCACACACACACACACACACACACACAGGAGCACACCAGAGCACACCTGCATACACATTCAACAGAGCACCTAAACACACATCAATCTATTAAAAGTATTTATAAAGCCCTTCTTACATCAGCTGATGCCACAAAGTGCTGTACAGAAACCCAGCCTAAAACCCCATTCAGCAAGCAATGCAGAAGCACGTGGCTAGGGGGAGAGAGATAGTGTGTTTTAGCCTGAGACTCTGACACACACACACACACACACAACCGCAGGCAGAACAGCCAGATATAACAGTAGAATTACACCAGATATAACAGTAGAATTACACCAGATATAACAGTAGAATTACACCAGATATAACAGTAGAATTACACCAGATATAACAGGAGAATTACACCAGATATAACAGTAGAATTACACCAGATATAACAGTAGAATTACACCAGATATAACAGGAGAATTCCACCAGATATAACAGTAGAATTCCACCAGATATAACAGTAGAATTCCACCAGATATAACAGTAGAATTCCACCAGATATAACAGTAGAATTACACCAGATATAACAGTAGAATTACACCAGATATAACAGTAGAATTCCACCAGATATAACAGGAGAATTACACCAGATATAACAGGAGAATTACACCAGATATAACAGGAGAATTACACCAGATATAACAGTAGAATTACACCAGATATAACAGTAGAATTACACCAGATATAACAGTAGAATTACACCAGATATAACAGGAGAATTACACCAGATATAACAGTAGAATTACACCAGATATAACAGTAGAATTACACCAGATATAACAGTAGAATTACACCAGATATAACAGTAGAATTACACCAGATATAACAGGAGAATTACACCAGATATAACATGAGAATTACACCAGATAGGACAGACTGACCCTAGCCCCCCGGCGCATAGACTATTGCAGCATAGATACTGGAGTCTGATACTGGGGGGGTGGTCAAAGGACACTGTGGCCCCATCCGACGATACCCCCGGACAGGGCCAACCAGGCAGGATATAATCCCACCCACTTTGCCAAGGCACAGCCCCGACACCACCAAAGGGATATCAACAGACCACCAACTTACTACCCTGAGACAAGGTGGTGTATAGCCTACAAAGATCTCCTCCACCGCACGAGCCCGAGGGGGCGCAGAGCCAGACAGGAAGATCACGTCAGTGACTCAACCCAGTCAAGTGGAGTATAGCCTTGCACGACGTGATTCACGCCGTGTAGGGACGGCGTGGGAGTACTAGCAAGCCAGTGACTCATCCCCTGGCAGAGAATCTCAGTAGAGAGAACGGAGCCAGCTAGGCAGAGACAGCAAGGCTGGTTCGTCACTCCAGTGCCTTGTCATTCACCTTCGCACCCCTGGGCCAGACGACACTCAATCATAGGACCTACTGAAGAGAAAGATTTAAAGGTTGAGACTGAGTCTGCGTCTCTCACATGGATCGGCAGACTATTCCATAAAAATGTATCTCTATAGTAGAATGCTCTGTCTCCTGCTGTTTGCTTACAAATTCTAGGAACAATTAGGAGGCCTGCGTCTAGTGATCGTAGCATACGTGTAGGTATGTACGGCAGGACCTAATCGGAGAGATGGGTAGGAGCAAGTCCATGTAATGCTTTGTAGGTTAGCAGTATAACCTTGAAATCAGCCCTAGCCTTAACAGGAGGCTAGCACTGGAGTAATATGATCACATTTTGGGTTCTAGTTAAGATTCTAGCAGCCGTATTTAGCACTAGCTGAAGTTTATTTATCCGGGTAGCGAGAGAGTAGAGCATTGCAGTAGTCTAATCTTGAAGTGCCAAAATCATGGATTAGCTTTTCTGCATAATGTTTTGAAAAAACATTTCGGATTTTGCCATGTTACAAAGATAGAAAAAATGCTCTTGAAATATTTTTGATATGCCTGTCAAAAGAGAGATCCGGGTCCAGAATAACGCTGAGGTCCTTCACAGTTTTATTTGAGACGACTGTACAACCATTGAGATTCAGTGTCAGATCAAAAGCAGATTTCTTTGTTTCTTGGGACCTAGAACCAGCAGCCCTGTTTTGTCCGAGTTTAAAAGTAAAACATTTGCCGCCATCCACTTTCTAATTTCCAGGGTATGTTCAACTTAGGAGGGCCAAACACAGGAAGTAGCTCTATCAGTAGTTTAGTTGTAATAGGGTCCAGTAGGCAGCTGGAAGGTTTAGAGTCCATGACTATTTGTGTGAATGTGTTGAAAGATACAGGATTAAAAAACTAGTGTCTCCATTGATTTGAGGTCATCTTGGCAGTTCTGTGCAGACTCAGGACAACTGAGTTTTGGAGAAATATGCATATTCAAAGAGGAGTTTGCTTTCTAATGATCATAATATTTTTGTCTAAGAAGTTCCTGAATTCATCACTGCTGAAGTGAAGGCCATCCTCACTTGGGGAATGCTGCTTTTTAGTTCAGTATCAAAAATAAATGTTGGATTGTTTTGGTTGGAAAAGTAGTCTGATCGAGCAATATTGATGGCTTTTCGATATTGCACGGTACTGTCTTTCCAAGCTAGTCGGAAGCCTTCCAATTTGGTGGAACGCCATTTCCATTCCAATTTTCTCTAAGCTTGCTTCAGGTCTCGAGTATTTTCTATATACCAGGGAGCTAGTTTCATGTGACAAATGTTTTTAGTTTTAGCGGTGCGATTGCATCGAGGGTATTACGCAAGGTTAAGTTCAGATCCTGGGTGGTTAACTGATTTTTGCACTCCGACGTCTTTGGGTAGGTGGAGGGATTCTGAAAAGGGCGTCTAGGACTCTTTGAGTTGTCCTCGGATTTATAGCGTGGCTTTTGATAATCCTTGGTTGGGGTCTGAGCAACATAATAATATGGTGGTCCGATAGTCCAGGATTATGAGGAAAAACATTTAGATCTGGAAAAACTAGATTTAGCGTATGATTGGTCTTTTGATTGGACGTAGGTCCCCGAGACATGTTGGACAAAACCCACTGAGTCAATGATAGATCCGAAAGCCTTTTGGAGTGGGTCTGTGGACTTCTCCATGTCAATATTGACGTCACCAAAAAAAATGGAATATTATCTGTCATGACTACGAGGTCCGATAGGAATTCAGGGAACTCAGTGAGGAACGCTGTATACGGCCCAGGAGGCCTGTAAACAGTAGCTATAAAAAAGTGATTGAGTAGGCTGCATAGATTTCATGACTAGAAGATCAAAAACGGTCACTAGCGTAACCAGGAGGAGAGGCCTTATTTAACACAGTAAATTCATCAGGCTTGAACCATGTTTCAGTCAGGCCAATCACAGCAACTTTATGATCAGTGATTACTTCATTGACTATGATTGCCTTGGAAGTGAAGGATCTAACATTAAGTAGTCTTATTTTGAGATATCACAATCTCTTTCAACAATGACAGAAATGGAGGTCTTTATTCCAGAGAGGTTGCTAAGGCAAACACCGCCATGTTTAGTTTTACCCGACTTAAATCGAGGCACAGACACGGTCTCAATGGGAAAAACTGAGCTGACTACACTGACTGTGCTAGTGGCAGACTCCACTAAGCTGGCAGGCTGGCTAACAGCCTGCACCCTATCTCATTGTGGAGCTAGAGCCCTGTCTATGTTCATAGATAAGATGAGAGCACCCCTCCAGCTAGGATGGAATTTGTCACTCCTCAGCAGCCCATGTTTGGTCCTGTTTGTGGGTGAGTCCCAGAAAGAGGGCCAATTATCTACAAATTCTATCTTTTGGTAGGGGCAGAAAACAGTTTTCAACCAGCGATTGATTTGTGAGACTCTGCTGAAGAGCTCATCACTCCCCCTAACTGGTAGGGGGCCAGAGACAATTATTCGATGCCGACACATCTTTCTAGCTAAGTTACATGTTAAAGCTATGATGCACTTGGTGACCTCTGACTGTTTCATCCTAACATCATTGGTGTCGATGTAGATAACAATATCCCTATACCATCTACAGTCGTGGCCAAAGGTTTTGAGAATGAAACAAATATTAATTTTCACAAAGTCTGCTGCCTCAGTCTGTATGATGGCAATTTGCATATACTCCAGAATGTTATAACGAGTGATTAGATGAATTGCAATTAATTGCAAAGTCCCTCTTTTTCATGCAAATGAACTGAATCCCAGCATTTCAGCCCTGCCACAAAAGGACCAGCTGACATCATGTCAGTGATTCTCTTGTTAACACAGTTGTGAGTGTTGATGAGGACAAGGCTGGAGATCACTCTGTCATGCTGATTGAGTTCGAATAACAGACTGGAAGCTTCAAAAGGAGGGTGGTGCTTGGATTCATTGTTCTTCCTCTGTCAACCATGGTTACCTGCAAGGAAACACATGCCGTCATCATTGCTTTGCACAAAAAGGGCAAGGCAAGGCAAGGATATTGCTGCCAGTAAGATTGCACCTAAATCAACCATTTATCGGATCATCAAGAACTTCAATGAGAGCGGTTCAATTGTTGTGAAGAAGGCTTCAGGGTGCCCAAGAAAGTCCAGCAAGCGCCAGGACCATCTCCTAAAGTTGATTCAGCTGCGGGATCGGGGCACCACCAGTACAGCGCTTGCTCAGGAATGGCAGCAGGCAGGTGTGAGTGCATCTGCACGCACAGTGAGGCAAAGACTTTTGGAGGATGGCCTGGTGTGAAGAAGGGCAGCAAAGAAGCCACTTCTCTCCAGGAAAAACATCAGGGACAGACTGATATTCTGCAAAAGGTACAGGGATTGGACTGCTGAGGACTGGGGTAAAGTCATTTTCTCTGATGAATCCCCTTTCCGATTGTTTGGGGCATCCGGAAAAAAGCTGTCCGGAGTAGACAAGGTGAGTGCTACCATCAGTCCTGTGTCATGCCAACAGTAAAGCATCCTGAGACCATTCATGTGTGGGGTTGCTTCTCAGCCAAGGGAGTGGGCTCACTCACAAATTTGCCTAAGAACACCGCCATGAATAAAGAATGGTACCAACACATCCTCCGAGAGCAACTTCTCCCAACCATCCAGGAACAGTTTGGTGACGAACATTGCCTTTTCCAGCATGATGGAGCACCTTGCCATAAGGCAAAAGTGATAACTAAGTGGCTCGGGGAACAAAACATCGATATTTTGGGTCCATGGCCAGGAAACTCCCCAGACCTTAATCCCATTGAGAACTTGTGGTCAATCCTCAAGAGGCGGGTGGACAAACAAAAACTCCAAGCATTGATTATGCAAGAATGGGCTGCCATCAGTTAGGATGTGGCCAAGAAGTTAATTGACAGCATGCCAGGGCGGATTGCAGAGGTCTTGAAAAAGAAGTGTCAACACTGCAAATATAGACTCTTTGCATCAACTTCATGTAATTGTCAATAAAAGCCTTTGACACTTATGAAATGCTTGTAATTATACTTCAGTATTCCATAGTAACATCTGACAAAAATATCTAAAGACACTGAAGCAGCTAACTTTTTGGAAATTAATATTTGTGTCATTCTCAAAACTTTTGGCCACGACTGTGTTTTAGCCTTAGCCACCCTCTTCAGATTAGCCTTCACGTCGGTAGCCCTGCTCCCTGGTAAACGCTGTATGATCGCTGGATGATTCTTTTGAACTCTAATACTGCGGGTAATGGAGTCGCCAATGACTAGGGTTTTCAATTTGTCAGAGCTAATGGCTTCGGTGGCTCAGACCCCGTAATGGGTGGAGGAGAGACCAGGAAGGCTCGGACTCCGGCTCGGACTCTGACTCGTTGCTTAATGGGGAAAACCAGTTGAAAGTTCCTATAGGCTGATTGAGCATCACCGGATGAGCATGCGGAAAGCATTTCTTTCCAGAAGCCCTGAGAAAGTTGTCCGGCTGCGGGGACTGTGCGAGGCGATTATTCTACTATCTGTGCTTATTGGTGGCACAGACGCTGTTTCATCCTTTCCTACACTTAAATGACCCTTGCCTAACGATTGCGTTTGAAGCTGGGCTTGCAGCATGGCTATCCTCATCATACGGCGATCGTTCTCCTGTATATTACGAGTACAGCGACTGCAATGACAAGGCATAATGTTACTCAGCTTTTTCGGCTGGTGGAGGTCCTGCAGATCCATGCCCAGATAAAGCGCCCGGTGTGAAAAAGTCGAGTGCGGACGTTGGTAAACTTGTTAAGTTCAGAGTTTCATTAAACGGTTATTAAAAGAGGGAAAAAAGTTTGGCAGGTAGCCAAGTAGCAACAAATAGCACGGCAGCATGGAGACCACGTGGAAGTGTGAACACACACGTACACACCAGACTATGTGAACACACACGTACACACCAGACTATGTGAACACACATTTGTCAGCAAGTCTGAGACCTCATGTCTTATCTTCTCCTCTGCTTTTCTTATGTTCTCTCTCCCCCTTCTCTCTCTCTCTCCCTCTCACTACCCTCGTTCCCCCTCTCCTCCCACCTCCCCCTCTCCCTCTCTCCTTCTCTAGAATAAAGATCTCTACCTGTATTCCTGTGGGGACCTGTGGAGTTTGATGTACTAACTCTCTCCTCCTCTCTCCTCTCTCCCACCCCCCATCCCCCTCTCCTTCTCTAGGCTAAAGACTTCATCCATTCTGAGTTGTTAGCCTGCCTGTATTCCTGTGGGGACCAGGGCAGTCTGATGGAGGAGTCAGCTGACCAGGCTCAGAGGAGAGATGAGATGCTGAGGATGTACCATGCTCTGAAAGAAGCCCTGGTGATCATAGGAGACATCAGTACAACCACAGTGTCAGCTCCTGTACCTCCACCTGTAGACGACACCTGGAGGACCAAGGAACCCAGGTCACAGAGAGCGATACGCATGTACACACACACGTACACACACACACACACACACACACGTACACACGCAGTTCGCATGTGCAAACACACACTAGGCTCTCACGTGTAGGTTAATGTACATTTCAATGTGAAACTGTGAATATAAATATATTTATTTACCCTTTTTCTTCCTCTCTCTCCCCCCTCTATCTATATCTCTCTCTCCCCCTTCTCTATCTCTCTCTCTCTCCCCCCTCTTTCTATCCCTCTCCATCTCTCTCCCCCTCTCCTCCCTCCCCCAGCCCCCCTCCTCAGGCCAGACCAGCCCCGGCCGCTGTCCCCCCTCCTAGTCGCCCCCCGGCAGCAAGAGTCCCCACCGCCGCCCCTCCTCCCTCCAGTTCCCAAAACCCAGCTTTCGGGGCGCCCCTCATCCCCTCTCGACCCGGACCCCCACCAGTCAACACCTACAGTGCAGCGGACCTTGTCGCCAATGTCCCCCCGATCCCGTCTCGCCCAGCCAGGGTTCCCCCAGCACTGCCCCCCGGCATACCCAGGTAAGAGCTCTGCTCCTGGGCAGGCGTGTGCACACGCCCCACTTACCTCTGGAGGAATGGAGGCTAGAACTGCTAGAACGATCTATTGGTCACTTTTATTGGTAATGATGATACATTAAGAAGGGTGGTGGTGGTGGTGGTAGTGGTGGTGGTAGTAGTAGTTGTGGTAGTATTGGTGGTGGTAGTAGTAGTTGTGGTAGTATTGGTGGTGGTAGTAGTAGTTGTGGTAGTATTGGTGGTGGTAGTAGTAGTTGTGGTAGTATTGGTGGTGGTAGTAGTAGTTGTGGTTGTATTGGTGGTGGTAGTAGTAGTTGTGGTTGTATTGGTGGTGGTAGTAGTAGTTGTGGTTGTATTGGTGGTGGTATTAGTAGTTGTGGTTGTATTGGTGGTGGTAGTAGTAGTTGTGGTAGTATTGGTGGTGGTAGTAGTAGTTGTGGTAGTATTGGTGGTGGTGGTAGTTGTATTGGTGGTGGTAGTTGTGGTTGTATTGGTGGTAGTGGTGGTTGTAGTAGCGGTTGTGGTAGTAGTAGTATTGGTGGTGGTAGTAGTAGTTGTGGTTGTATTGGTGGTGGTAGTTGTGGTTGTATTGGTGGTGGTGGTAGTAGTTGTGGTTGTATTGGTGGTGGTAGTTGTGGTTGTATTGGTGGTGGTAGTTGTGGTTGTATTGGTGGTAGTGGTGGTTGTAGTAGCAGTTGTGGTAGTAGTAGTATTGGTGGTGGTAGTAGTAGTTGTGGTAGTATTGGTGGTGGTAGTAGTAGTTGTGGTTGTATTGGTGGTGGTAGTGGTTGTATTGGTGGTGGTAGTAGTTGTGGTTGTATTGGTGGTGGTGGTGGTGGTAGTAGTAGTTGTGGTAGTAGTAGTTGTGGTAGTAGTAGTGATGGTAGTGGGTTTGGTGGTAGTGTTTTGTTTTTTTTACGTTTATTTAACTAGGCAAGTAAGTTAAGAACAAATTCTTATTTTCAATGACAGCCTAGGAACAGTGGGTTACAGTGAGGGGAAAAAAGTATTTGATCCCCTGCTGATTTTGTACGTTTGCCCACTGACAAAGAAATGATCAGTCTATAATTTTAATGGTAGGTTTATTTGAACAGTGAGAGACAGAATAACAACTAAAAGATCCAGAAAAACGCATGTCAAAAATGTTATAAAATGATTTGCATTTTAATGAGGGAAATAAGTATTTGACCCCTCTGCAAAACATGACTTAGTACTTGGTGGCAAAACCCTTGTTGGCAATCAGAGGTCAGACGTTTCTTGTAGTTGGCCACCAGGTTTGCACACATCTCAGGAGGGCTTTTGTCCCACTCCTCTTTGCAGATCTTCTCCAAGTCATTAAGGTTTCGCGGCTGACATTTGGCAACTCGAACCTTCAGCTCCCACCACAGATTTTCTATGGGATTAAGGTCTGGAGACTGGCTAGGCCACTCCAGGACCTTAATGTGCTTCTTCTTGAGCCACTCCTTTGTGGCCTTGGCCGTGTGTTTTGGCTCATTGTCATGCTGGAATACCCATCCACGACCCATTTTCAATGCCCTGGCTGAAGGAAGGAGGTTCTCACCCAAGATTTGACGGTACATGGCCTGTCCATCGTCCCTTTGATGCGGTGAAGTTGTCCTGTCCCCTTAGCAGAAAAACACCCCCAAGGCATAATGTTTCCACCTCCATGTTTGATGGTGGAGATGGTGTTCTTGGGGTCATAGGCAGCATTCCTCTTCCTCCAAACACGGAGAGTTGAGTTGATGCCAAAGAGCTCCATTTTGGTCTCATCTGAGCACAACACTTTCAGCCAGTTGTCCTCTGAATCATTCAGATGTTCATTGGCAAACTTCAGACGGGCCTGTATATGTATTCTTGAGCAGGGGGGACCTTGCGGGCGCTGCAGGATTTCAGTCCTTCACGGCGTAGTGTGTTACCAATTGTTTTCTTGGTGACTATGGTCCCAGCTGCCTTGAGATCATTGACAAGATCCTCCCGTGTAGTTCTGGGCTGATTCCTCACCGTTCTCATGATCATTGCAACTCCACGAGGTGAGATCTTGCATGGAGCCCCAGGCCGAGGGATATTGACAGTTCTTTTGTGTTTCTTCCATTTGCGAATAATCGCACCAACTGTTGTCACCTTCTCACCAAGCTGCTTGGCGATGGTCTTGTAGCCCATTCCAGCCTTGTGTAGGTCTACAATCTTGTCCCTGACATCCTTGGAGAGCTCTTTGGTCTTGGCCATGCTGGATAGTTTGGAATCTGATTGATTTAGTGCTTCTGTTGACAGGTGTCTTTTATACAGGTAACAAGCTGAGATTAGGAGCACTCCCTTTAAGAGTGTGATCCTAATCTCAGCTCGTTACCTGTATAAAAGACACCTGGGAGCCAGAAATCTTTCTGATTGAGAGGGGGTCAAATATTTATTTCCCTCATTAAAATGCAAATCAATTTATAACATTTTTGACATGCATTTTTCTGGATTTTTTTGTTGTTATTCTGTCTCTCACTGTTCAAATAAACCTACCATTAAAATTATAGACTGATCCTTTCTTTGTCAGTGGGCAGACGTACAAAATCAGCAGGGGATCAATACTTTTTTCCCTCACTGTAACTGCCTTGTTCAGGGGCAGAACGACAACTTGTACCTTGTCAGCTCGGGGATTTGATCTAAGCTACGCTGCGTGGTGGTGGTGTATCGTAGGTTGTGGGAATGATACATATGTTTTTCTCTCCTCCCTCCCTCTCTCTCTCCTGCCTTCCTTCCTCTCTCCCTCCCTCTCCTCAATCTCTTCCTCCTTCACTCTATTCATCCCTCCCTCCTTCCCCATCCCACCTTCCCTCTCTCTCCATCCTCCCTCCCTGCTTCTCTCCGTCTTTCTCCCTCCCACCCTCCTCTCCCTCCCTGCTTCTCTCCCTCCCTCTCTCTCCCTCCATCCCTCCCTCTCTCCATCCCTCCCTCTCTCTCCATCCCTCCTTTCCCTCCCTCCTTCTGTCCTCCTCTATAACAGAAGACCCCCAGCGGCCCCAGGCCGTCCCACCATCATACGCCCTTCAGAGCCTTCACTGCTGGACTAGACAGACAGACAGACAGACAGACAGACAGACAGACAGACAGACAGACAGACAGACAGACAGACAGACAGACAGACAGACAGACAGACAGACAGACAGACAGACAGACAGACAGACAGACAGACAGACAGACAGACCAATTACCACTTCTAATGTCCTTTGACTACAAAGAAACACTTTGCGTAACGTTGATGTTTTATTCCCTAACATGATTCAAGACTGTCTTTCATGTATTCTCTCTTAATATTCATATTGTCATGTTATTGTTATTTCATGTATTCTCTCTTAACATTCATATTGTCATGTTATTGTTATTTCATGTATTATTTAGCATTATTTACTATTTCTGTTTTTTCATTTAAGCAACACTATGTACTTTTGATCACATCGTTTTTTTTAGCTTTGTAACAATGTTTAATACCTTCACATTTTTAAAGGGATTGAGAGAGAGAGAAAAAAATGAAACCTACATTTTTAGTTTAATTCTAACTTGCTTTAATGAACTTAGTTCAAACCTGGGATCAGACAGAATTTAAAATCAAACCGGTTTTGAAAAATTTACAGATTTTTGTGAATACCTAGAATACTTCTTTACATGGAAGCACTTATTCAATTTTTTTAATAACAAATACACTCTGTAATTAATAACAAAATACGTATTTCTTTACACTGTTTTAAATGTTTCTATCCTTCTTACTGGATCATATGTACATTTGTATTTTTAGATCTAATCTTCAATATGCACTTCAATATCTATGCAGGAATATTATAGTAAGTATTTTCTAGCTCGCAGCTTTTTGAATTTCATTTTGATGAAATGCTAATTATGCTATAAAATGAGTTGATTTCAATGGAAAATAGTTAGCTTCAACTGCCCTCACAGTTCACTCAAAGAACAGTGGTAACCAGTCAGAGTTGGTGTCCATTCCGTTTCAATTTCAGTAAATTCAGAAAGTTCCAATTCTCTTCAATGCACTTTAATGAGGAACATTTGGAAATTGGAATTTGGTTTACTCTCTGAATTGACAGGAATTTACATGGAATTGACACCAACCCTGTAGTCAATATAGATACCTAGTGTCTCGTCAGTTATCGATGTTCAAAGGACCAAATTAGTAGTAGATAGTTGTTAGACAAGGGCCGAGATTCAATCAAAGATGCTTTGTCGATAAGCTCGCTGCACAAAAGGTCATTTATGACATCCGCAGTGTTTACTGCAAATGCGATCTCCGCAAACATCTGGGAAATCATTGTTGAGAGTGTTGTTTGCTTATCGCTTCTTTAATTAAATCCCGGCTTTTAGCCCAGTCTATTGTAAATGGTAGCTTGCTGTCAATCTGGCCTCTGCTTCCTGAATAGACCAATCAAAATAGACCTGCTTCCTGAATGGACCAATCAGAAACCAGACAGAGGGGGTAGTGCACCACATAGGGAATAAGATGCCATTTCACACTGTATTATTTAAAAAAAAAGATATATATTTTTCTAAGTGCCTCTTACCTGTGGCTTTCCTATTGAATGAACGGATGAATGAAATGATAAATGAACAAAGGAATGAATCACTGGGTGAACGAGGGATGGGTAGAATGGAACAGTAGTGTGAAGAAGGTGTATAAAGATGGAGTCATATGGAATAATAAACAGATAAAGGGACTGAGGTGTGGTGGCTGGTATTTTTGTCTTCAAGTATTTTTGTTACTGTTCATCCCCCTCTCTTCTTTCTACCCTCATCTCTCTCCCCTCTCCTCTCTCTCTCTCTCTCTCTATTTCTCCCCTCATCTCTCTCTTCCCCCTCCTCTCTCTCTCTATTTCTCCCCTCATCTCTCTCTTCCCCCTCCTCTCTCTCTCTCTCTCTCTCTATTTCTCCCCTCATCTCTCTCTTCCCCCTCCTCTCTCTCTCTCTCTCTCTCTCTATTTCTCCCCTCATCTCTCTCTTCCCCCTCCTCTCTCTCTCTCTCTCTCTCTCTATTTCTCCCCTCATCTCTCTCTTCCCCCTCCTCTCTCTCTCTCTATTTCTCCCCTCATCTCTCTCTTCCCCCTCCTCTCTCTCTCTCTCTCTATTTCTCCCCTCATCTCTCTCTTCCCCCTCCTCTCTCTCTATTTCTCCCCTCATCTCTCTCTTCCCCCTCCTCTCTCTCTCTCTATCACTCAATGAATGCAATCTCTGTAAATTACGTACCCGCTGCTCTATAACACTCCTTAGACTGAATCGTATCCCTAGTATGGAGCAGCTGACAGACACACCTAACAATGAATACTGATGATGATGATGCCTTCTTGGTAATACCCTGTTACAGTTTTTCTCAATTGCTAAAACACTAAAATCCATTGGCTGAACAAAGTTCTCAGTTGCCTGGACTCATTTAGCAAATTATGCAGTCTGTTGTCAATACCTTAAACCATTTCACATGGTAAAACACAATTTGCAGATCTCACTTAGACTTTTCAGCAAAACTCTAAACACATTCTCAAAACACATTCTGCACTCTAATGCACATGTCATCCACACTGGTAAACACAAGTGGCAACAATCAAATACAAATAGAGAACACATGTCAATGATTGAACACAACCACTCAAAATTGATTTAACCTGTTTCAAATGATGCGACACAACCAATATAAGCCAGTTCAGAGAGCAAACAGGTTGTTGAAGGTGAGAAGGAGAAAGTCTGAGAATGGATAGAAGAAACAATGTGAGAGGACGAGTGCGTATGCGAGGTGGGCGACGAGGAGGAAGAGGGCAAGAAAGAGGAAGAGGAGGACGAAGAGGAAGAGGAAGATAAAGAGTGGAAATATCTGTTGAAATTCGAGCAACAGTTATAGACCATGTTCTTGTCCATGGACTGATAATGAGGGAAGCAGGACTTAGAGTGCAACCCAATTTGAGCCGATTTTCTGTGTCCACCATAGTAAGGACATTCAGAGAAGAGAACAGGTACAGTATACTACTGTATTTTTGTAATTGCAAATTTACTGTACTACACTAGATGCAGCTGTTTCAATAGACATTTGTAAAGTTAATCACTGTATGTATTGTACTGCATGAATATGTTTTGTAACTGCACAACTACTTTTTGTAGAATTGCAAGGCTGCTACATGCAGGTGGAAGGACAGCTATATTCACTCGGGAGCAAGAGGCCGTTATAGTTGGCATGGTCCTTCAAGATAATTTTTTATTTTATTTTTTTATTTCACCTTTATTTAACCAGGTAGGCAAGTTGAGAACAAGTTCTCATTTACAATTGCGACCTGGCCAAGATAAAGCAAAGCAGTTCGACAACATACAACAACACAGAGTTACACATGGAGTAAACAACATACAGTCAATAATACAGTAGAAAAAAAATAAGACTATATACAATGTGAGCAAATGATGTGAGATAAGGGAGGTAAAAGCAAAAAAATGCCATGGTGGCAAAGTAAATAAAGTATAGCAAGAAAAACAATGGAATGGTAGATTTGTAGTTTGAAGAAAGTTCAAAGTTAAAATATAAATAATATGGTGCAAAGGAGCAAAATAAATAAAATAAATAAATACAGTAGGGGAAGAGGTAGTAGTTTGGGCTCAATTATAGATGGGCTATGTACAGGTGCAGTGATCTGTGAGCTGCTCTGACAGCTGGTGCTTAAAGCTAGTGAGGGAGATAAGTGTTTCCAGTTTCATAGATTTTTGTAGTTCGTTCCAATCATTGGCAGCAGAGAACTGGAAGGAGTGACGGCCAAAGGAGGAGTTGGCTTTAGGGGTGACCAGAGAGATATACCTGCTGGAGCGCGTGCTACAGGTGGGTGCTGCTATGGTGACCAGCGAGCTGAGATAAGGGGGGACTTTACCTAGCAGGGTCTTGTAGATGACCTGGAGCCAATGTGTTTGGCGACGATTATGAAGCGAAGGCCAGCCAACGAGAGCGTACAGGTCGCAGTGGTGGGTAGTATATGGGGCTTTGGTGACAAAGCGGATGGCACTGTGAGACTGCATCCAGCTTGTTGAGTAGGGTATTGGAGGCTATTTTGTAAATGACATCGCCGAAGTCGAGGATTGGTAGGATGGTCAGTTTTACGAGGGTGTTTGGCAGTATGAGTGAAGGATGCTTTGTTGCGAAATAGGAAGCCAATTCTAGATTTTACTTTGGATTGGAGATGATTGATGTGAGTCTGGAAGGAGAGTTTACAGTCTAACCAGACACCTAGGTATTTGTAGTTGTCCACAAATTCTAAGTTAGAACCGTCCAGAGAAGTTATGCTGGACGGGCGGGCGGGCAGGTGCAGGCAGCGATCGGTTGAAGAGCATGCATTTAGTTTTACTTGTGTTTAGGAGCAGTTGGAGGCCACGGAAGGAGAGTTGAATGGCA
This sequence comes from Salmo trutta, assembly GCF_901001165.1. Classification (NCBI taxonomy): domain Eukaryota; kingdom Metazoa; phylum Chordata; class Actinopteri; order Salmoniformes; family Salmonidae; genus Salmo; species Salmo trutta. Next base: position 85,247,880 of record NC_042970.1, on the reverse strand, counting down.
TTAAAGCTCGTCTGGAGGGTTGTTAACACAGTGTCCAAAGAAGGGCCAGAAGTATACAGAATGGTGTCGTCTGCGTAGAGGTGGATCAGAGATTCACCAGCAGCAAGAGCGACATCATTTATGTATACAGAGAAAAGAGTTGGCCCAAGAATTGAACCCTGTGGTACCCCCATAGAGACTGCCAGAGGTCCAGACAGTAGGCCCTCCGATTTGACACACTGAACTCTGTCGGAGAAGTAGTTGGTGAACCAGGCGATGCAATCGTTTGAGAAACCAAGGCTACTGAGTCTGCCGATGAGGATGTGGTGATTAACAGAGTCAAAAGCTTTGGCCAGGTCAATGAATACGGCAGCACAGTAATGTTTCTTATCGATGGCGGTTACGATGTCGTTTAGGACCTTGAGCGTGGCTGAGGTGCACCCATGACCAGCTCTGAAACCAGATTGCATAGCGGAGAGGGTGCGGTGAGATTCGAAATAGTCGGTAATCTGTTTGTTGACTTGGCTTTCGAAGACCTTAGAAAGGCAGGGTAGGATGGATATAGGTCTGTAGCAATTTGGGTCAAGAGTGTCACATCCTTTGAAGAGGGGGATGACAGCAGCTGCTTTCCAATCTATGGGAATCTCAGACGACACGAAAGAGAGGTTGAACAGGCTAGTAATAGGGGTTGCAATAATTTCGGCAGATAATTTTAGAAAGAAAGGGTCCAGATTGTCAAGCCCAGCTGATTTGTAGGGGTCCAGATTTTGCAGCTCTTTCAGAACATCAGCTGAATGGATTTGGGAGAAGGAGAAATGGGGGAGGCTTGGGCGAGTAGCTGTGGGGGGTGCAGTGCTGTTGAATGCAGTAGGGGTAGTTAGGTGGAAAGCATGGCCAGCCGTAGAAAAATGCTTATTGAAATTCTCAATTATAGTGGGCTTATCGGTGGTGACAGAGTTTCCTATCCTCAGTGCAGTGGGCAGTTGGGAGGAGGTGTTCTTATTCTCCATAGACTTTACAATGTCCCAGAACTTTTTAGAGTTGGAGTTGCACGAAGCAAATTTCTGTTTGAAAAAGCTAGCCTTGGCGTTTCTAACTGCCTGTGTGTATTGGTTTCTAACTTCCCTAAAAAGTTGCATATCGCGGGGGCAGTTCGATGCTAATGCAGAACGCCACAGGATATTTTTGTGTTGGTTAAGGGCAGTCAGGTCTGGGGAGAACCAAGGGCTATATCTGTTCCTGGTTCTAAATTTCTTGAAAGGGGCATGCTTATTTAAGATGGAGAGGAAGGCATTTTTAAAAAATAACCAGGCATCCTCTACTGACGGGATGAGGTCAATATCCTTCCAGGATACCAGGGCCAGGTCGATTAGAAAGGCTTGCTCGTTGAAATGTTTCAGGGAGCGTTTGACAGTGATGAGTGGAGGTCGTTTGACCGCTGACCCATTACGGGTGCAGGCAATGAGGCAGTGATCGCTGAGATCTTGGTTGAAAACAGCAGAGGTGTATTTAGAGGGCACGTTGGTTAGGATGATATCTATGAGGGTGCCAGTGTTTGCGGCTTTGGGGTTGTACCTGGTGGGTTCATTAATAATTTGTGTGAGATTGAGGGCATCAAGCTTGGATTGTAGAATGGCTGGGGTGTTAAGCATGTCCCAGTTTAGGTCACCTAGTAGCACGAGCTCTGAAGATAGATAGGGGGCAATCAGTTCACATATGGTGTCCAGAGCACAGCTAGGGGCCGAGGGGGGTCTATAGCAGGCGGCAACGGTGAGAGACTTGTTTTTGGAGAGGTGGATTTTTAAAAGTAGAAGTTCAAATTGTTTGGGTACAGACCTGGATAGCAGGACAGAACTCTGCAAGCTATCTCTGCAGTAGATTGCAACACCGCCCCCTTTGGTCGTTCTATCTTGTCTGAAAACGTTGTAGTTAGGGATGAAGATTTCACAGTTTTTGGTGGACTTCCTAAGCCAAGATTCAGACACAGCTAGGACATCCGGGTTGGCAGAGTGTGCTAAAGCAGTGAATAAAACAAACTTAGGGAGGAGGCTTCTAATGTTAACATGCATGAAACCAAGGCTATTACGGTTACAGAAGTCATCAAAAGAGAGCGCCTGGGGAGGAGGAGTGGAGCCAGGCACTGCAGGGCCTGGATTCACCTCTACATCCCCAGAGGAGCAGAGAAGAATAGGTATGAGGGTACGGCTAAAAGCTATAAGAATTGGTCGTCTGTGACGTCCAGAATAGAGAGAAAAAGGAGCAGGTTTCTGGGGGCGATAAAATAGCTTCAAGGTATAATGTACAGACAAGGGTATGGTGGGATGTGAGTACAGAGGAGGTAAACCTAGGCATTTAGTGATTATGAGAGAGATATTGTCTCTAGAAACATCATTGAAACCAGAAGATGTCATAGCATGCATGTGTGGGTGGAGGAACTGAGAGGTTGGATAAGGTATAATGGGCAGGGCTAGAGGCTCTACAGTGAAATAAGCCAATAAACACTAACCAGAACAGCAATGGGCAATGCATATTGACATTAAGGAGAGGCATGCAATTACGACTCAGAGAAATCCAGGAACGAGTGATACAAGACAACACACACTTCCAGGGAATCGACAGTGTGAACATTTCCACAATTGACCGTGTCCTCCATCGTAACAGGATGCGAATGAAACAAGTAAACAGAGTACCTTTTGAGCTCAACTCACCAAGGGTGAAAGAACTGCGAGCTCAGTATGTGCAAGTAAGTGTACATTCAGAAACATTTACTGTAATCCAGATTGTCTACAGTACTAACACATACTATGTGAATGACATTACTCTTCAGTACATACAATGTATGTGAATCAGAAGTGCATACAGTAGGCCTAATTGTACTCTACAGTTTAGCACTGTCTCTGTACGACTTACAAAATCCTACATACAGTATATTGTATCTCTACACAGACAATATTTGACTTGGAATCCTTGGACAGACCCCATGAGTTCATCTTTGTCGATGATGCAGGCTTCAATCTAACAAAGAGGAGAAGGAGAGGCCGAAACATGATTGGACAGCAGGCCATTGTTGAAGTCCCTGGTCAACGAGGTGGCAATGTCACAATCTGTGCTGCTATCAGCAACCATGGTGTTCTACATCACCATGTTACACTCGGGCCATATAACACCCAGCACCTTCTAACATTTATTGCCAATCTAAGAGATATTTTATTTGAGCAGCAGGTTCAAGAGCAGCAGGGTCTAGAGCTAAATGAGAATCCCATTCCCACCTATGTGATAGTGTGGGACAATGTCAGTTTCCACCGAGCTGCTCAGGTAAAGGAATGGTTTAACATCAATGGGCAGTTTATGAACTTGTACCTCCCTCCATACTCGCCTTTCCTGAATACGATTGAGGAGTTGTTCTCCTCTTGGAGATGGAAAGTGTATGTTAGACAACCCTACACCAGAGTAAATCTGCTGCAAGCCATGGATTTATCCTGTGGTGATATAGGTGAGGAATCATGTCTGGGCTGGATACGGCACACAAGAGGCTTCTTCCCCCGTTGCCTCAGGAGGGACAATATTGCTTGTGATGTGGACGAAGTGCTCTGGCCTGACCGAGCCCAAAGACAAGAAGAAGCACATTGATCACATTTACTCCTTTGATTTTTGTCCCTTTTTAGTATTGTATATTGTAGTACAGTGCATTGTAGGCTGTATACTGTACAATGGACAGATTGTATGGCCCTGAACATTGTGCTTTCCATTTATTAACAGTACTGACTGCTCAATAGATTTTGACTGGTTGCAGGTTCGTATCAACAAAGAACAAGAATTACAGTATCACAGAGACAAAGGACAAGTTTGTGAGATGCAGGGTACAGTACTGTAACAATAGGGGTACAAGGAGGAGGAAGAACAAAAAACAAAATTGCAAAGAGCAAAGCAGAGTAGTAATTTCTGATCAATTTTGAGCTACTATGATAGAACATGTTTTCGTTCATCAAAAGACAATGACGGAAAAATATGAATATTTTTTTTGATTAAAAATGTATTTGTATGTTTTGAACAATGTTTTTTCTATTTTTCCGTGTATTGTTACTGACTGCTTGAGAGTGTATATCATTTTGATCACTTTGTTTATGATTTGAGAGCAGTGTTTGATTTTGAACACAGGTAAAACTGTTTTGAGGAGAATGTTTCGTTTTGCGAGAGGAGTCAGAGGTTATGTAAATAGTGTTTGAAGATGAGGTTTCGTGTTTAATGTTTTCAGGAAATGGAGCAAGGTGTCAGAAATTGTGTTTTAGCAATTGAGAAAAACTGTAAAGTGACATCCTCCTACGTCTAACTTCAGGGTCATGTCCCCTAGTCTTTTGTTATGGGCTAGACAATTATATTATCCAATTCGTGGAAACGTGCTTATTTTTTAAGTTAAATATCTAATTATATTTGTGTTTGTCTATTAATTTACTTCTGCCAGATGCCTTTCATGAGGTTTTGCCTGAATACCATTGCCTTTACATTTTTGCCCGGACTGAAAACCTACAGGACAGTAGATCTCCAGGAAGAGGGTTGGACTGAAAACCTACAGGACGGTAGATCTCCAGGAAGAGGGTTGGACTGAAAACCCACAGGACGGTAGATCTCCAGGAAGAGGGTTGGACTGAAAACCCCCAGGACTGTAGATCTCCAGGAAGAGGGTTGGACTGAAAACCTACAGGACAGTAGATCTCCAGGAAGAGGGTTGGACTGAAAACCCACAGGACAGTAGATCTCCAGGAAGAGGGTTGGGGCAGTCCTGGGTTAGGCCAACAAACTACCACTCAAATAACCACTCTATGGAAAGATGAGACTCCATTTTGCTCTAGGACCCCCACACGTGTCACAGGACTTGTCTGAACGTGATCCAGTTATCGGTTCTAAAAAATTTATGGAAGTAGTTTTGTGCCCCCACACACACAAAAAAGGGGTTAAATATGTGTCCAAAAAATATCTACGTATTTCCTGAGCTGTCTTTTGTGTCCTAGATATTGGACAGACACTTCAAAACCTTATTCCTTCTGATTAATTGTTTTACTGTCTGTTTGGCCCATTTATGAATGTGTTATTCATTTCTATGGACTATAGTAGTAAAAGACAAATTCAATATTTTCTTCATCTACCTAAAGGGTCCTAAAATTCTAAATCAAAAAGCTAAATGATCCATGGTATGACATTAAAACAATTCCAGATGTCAGATTAGCATTCTATTATTTCTCTGTGTGTTTCTCTCAGCATTTCACTGTTAGTCTACACCTGTTGTTTACCAAGCATGTGACAAATACAATTTGATTTGACAGATACACGAACAAACGTATATACACACACACACACTCTTCCCCCTCCAGCAACTGACCAACCACATCCGGGACACGTTGCCAGGGTTACGTAGTAAACTCCAGAGCCAGCTTCTATCTCTGGAGAAAGAGGTGGAGGAATACAAGAACTTTAAACCAGACGACCCAACACGCAAGACCAAGGCCCTACTGCAGTCAGTATATAAACACACACACACACACAAAGACCAAGGCCCTACTGCAGTCAGTATATAAACACACACACACAAGACTGCAGAGCCCTGCTTCAGTTGAGAATTGTATTGATGCATCTGTGTGTATTATTATTATAGTTTATCTGAGTAGGGAGGCAATAACATTGACACATTGTAATTTACAACAGTAAGATTAATTGCACCCGAACACATTCCATGAGTACCTTTCCCACTTTTCAGAGACTTTTTTTACATTTTTTAGTCATTTTAGCAGACGCTCTTATCCAGAGCGACTTACAGTAGTGAATGCATACATTTCATACAATTTCATACATTTTTTTCCTGTGCTGGCCCCCCGTGGGAATCGAACCCACAACCCTGGTGTTGCAAACACCATGGTCTACCAACTGAGCTACAGGGAAGACTTATTGATCATTTGTCCTCTAGAGGTCAACATTTCATTACAACATTCATTGATATGTTCATTTGATAGTACATTATCCGTCTTAAATTCCCTCCCAAACTAAAATCAAATATTTGGAATGTAACACTTCATTGGCTTTTGATTTCCACTAGGACAACCAGTAAGAAGTTAGCTCCTCAACGCCGTGCGACAGTGCACCAATAAGGTACCTCGCTGCATGGAGCCTGTAATGCCCTGTCATGCTAGTCCAGTCCACATGGGGACGCTATGGAGCTAGCCTTTAATGCTACCATGCTAACCTAGGCCCCAGGGTGGTGCGATGCATGGAGCCTGTGATGCCCTGTCATGCTAGTCCAGTCCACATGGGGACGCTATGGAGCTAGCCTTTAATGTTACCATGCTAACCTAGGCCCCAGGGTGGTGCGATGCATGGAGCCTGTGATGCCCTGTCATGCTAGTCCAGTCCACATGGGGACGCTATGGAGCTAGCCTTTAATGCTACCATGCTAACCTAGGCCCCAGGGTAGCGCACCAATAAGGTACTACACTGCATGGTACACTGTCTAGGGTGAAGTTGCCCCTAGACACTGACCTGGGGTCAGTTTAGCATTTACCTCCACTAATCAGGTTAGGTTAAAATTAGGGGAGGGGAAGCTGATCCTACCAATGGAACCCCCCCCCCCCCCCCCCACACAGAGAACTTAGAGCTTGTCATGTCACTCCTGGCCACAGGGGGCGATGTAGAGCTAGCTTGTCTTGTAGTGTTTTCAGGGTGTTGTGCTGTTAGATGTGTGAGAGACTGTTTATGTTTCTCCTCACGTCTCTGGTTTTCCCTGAAGACAAGCTGCACGTGGACACACACACACACACACCTTGTGAGACTTAGTGGATGTCAAACACTCATTTCATTTTCCTGAAGAATTGTGGGATGCCTACCTGCTGCTTGTTTTAGTTTAGTATCTCTCCATCTCTCTTTGTTGCTTCCAGACTCCTCCCACTTCCCTTGGAGAACCTAATAAAGTCTAAATCAATCAATCTCCTCTCTCTGAATGAGTAAATTACCTATGAAAGCCACACTGTTAGCTGTCCAGTTCATCATCCTACGTCTAACTTCAGGGTCACGTCCCCTAGTCATTTGAGTGGACTTGACGATTATATATCAAATTAAATATATACAATTGTATTTGTTTGTCGATTCATTTACTTCTGCTAGATGCCTTTTATGTGGTATTTGCGCTGAAGACCATTCAAAAATCCTACAAAAGTTAAAACTACAAGGCTACTTCCTGGAAAATGACATGTTTCATAGGGTATACTGTGATCTGTATGTTTGTCATGATGTCGGTAGGACACTAGAGGGCAACAGCTGTCCACTGCAATCAGTACCATTCATCCTGGGACCGTAACCACAAAGCATCTCAGAATAGGAGTTCTGATCTAGAATCAGTTTTGCCTGTTAGGTCATAATGAATCAGATTATAGGGACAGATCCCGGATCAGCACTCCTACTCTGAGCTGTTTTGTGGATACGACTCCAGGTCCTGGTCCTACACAATAAAAGAACAAGTATACCATTCCTCAAATCAAATGTTCTGTCTTTTATTGTGTAAAAAAAACAACATTAAAATCACTGGCTGCCATGGCAACATGGTTAAGAATGCTCAAAGTACCACTCCCTTCTTAGTTACAATCACAGGTTGCCTCCAAATTCTCCACCCATCTCCCAACGTCTGCACTCGTACACTTTATGTTATGGTTTTAAAAAGCATTGGAATGGTGTAGTCATTGGCTGGAGGGAGTTTCAACCATTAAACCCATGACTGAGAGTGTGCAAGGCAAGTATACACTTGGGGGGGAAGGGTGGAGGATTGGGACGTAGCGAAAGCTTTAGGATCAACGGTAAACTAGGTTCTCTGTAAACTGTTTCTGTCCCCTATACCACAACTGAAGTTAGATGGACACGCTCACACATACACCCATCCACCCACACACACCCACGGAAAAACACCCACAAACATACCTGTTCATCTAGATATCAGCATAGAATCTTACTGGCACATAAAACTCAGTAACACCAAAAAAAGGTGATTGGCTACCCACAACAGGTCACAAAGACATAGACCAATGAGAGGAGGACATTAGGGGTTGGGTGGGGCTTGTTCTGGTAAAATAGGAGGATCCATAGAAATTAAATTACTAGAGAGATTTAAACCCAACGTGCACTTTTGAGCGGATCACTTCCTTGATGCATTGTGGGTAAATGATGACTGACTGACTCAGGGGCAGACTGGGACCATAAATCAGCTCTGGAATTTCTAACACACTGACCCATTTTTTCCCATGACGCACGCATTATTAGATATAGAAAATTAGCATTTTGTAAAAATTATATTATATAATATATATATTATACCATTTTTTACAAAACGCTAATTGAGACAGGGCCACTGGGCTAAAAATGGACCAGCCCATCTGGCATTTGCCCGAAATGCCAGTCCGCCCCTTGACCCACTGATCTACAAACGATGAGTCTCTCATTCTAGTGATTCTATTTCTATGGGATGATCCAAAACTAAAAAAATGAATGAACATGAAGTCTCTCAGAGTATGAGGGCTGATCTAGGATCAGTTTGGCCCTTTAGATCATAATGAATCAGATACCATGGACAAGTTAGGACCTGATCCTAGATCAGCACTCCAACTCTTGGGACACTGTGGATACGGTCCCCCAGGGCTGCGTTCAATAAGCACAAACAGGTCGGAAAAATGTTTTCCGGGAACGCAAAAGTGAACGTTCTTATAGGATAAATTGAGGCAGGACCTCCGTCACTTCTAACTGTTGTCTAGTTCTGTGTCTAATGAACACTCTACCCAGGGAGTAAAAGGCACTGTGTTGAGCCCAGATGGCAAAGTTGTACGGCAGTGTCCCAAATAGCACCCTATTCCCTAGAAAGTGCACTACTAGGCCCGGCTGGTAGCCTAGTGGTTAGAGCGTTGGGCCAGTAACCGAAAGGTTGCTGGATCGAATCCCCGAGCTGACAAGGTAAAAATCTGTCATTCTGCCCATAGGTAAATCTTAACTGGCTTGCCTAGTTAAATAAAGGTTCAATTAAAATGTTTTAATTAAAACTTCTGATAGATAGGGAATAGGGTGCAATTCGTGATACAGGATATTTCTGTATCTTCCTCGTCTTCCTTCCTCTGGGTCTCTTCCCACCTTAACCCTGATTGGCTGTGAGGTGGCGGAGTGGGCGAGTATTTATGTACAGACACGCCTCTTATCGTCAAACAGTCTGCGGACGGTATAGACCTGAGAGAGGAGGAACGGACAGTTAGACACTGAGATAATGTTACCTGAGTGACTGATTACACTAGTATAGTGTGTGTATAACTAGTGTGTCTACAGGTTGTCCTAGTGTGTGTGTGTGTGTGTGTGTGTGTGTGTGTGTAAAATCTGTGCGAGTGCGACCCCCATCATAACTACAGACCTGCCAACCTTGAATCATTTTACTGAGAACCACTTGCGGGGACGGCAGCCCCGGCCCACAAGACAACGCGCGCCACCCCCACACTGCTCAAATCAAACGCACCTTTTAGCCCAATAATGATGTTGGCAGAAGACCCCCACACTGCTCAAATCAAACGCACCTTTTAGCCCAATAATGATGTTGGCAGAAGACCCCCACACTGCTCAAATCAAACGCACCTTTTAGCCCAATAATGATGTTGGCAGAAGACCCCCACACTGCTCAAATCAAACGCACCTTTTAGCCCAATAATGATGTTGGCAGAAGACCCCCACACTGCTCAAATCAAACGCACCTTTTAGCCCAATAATGATGTTGGCAGAAGACCCCCACACTGCTCAAATCAAACGCACCTTTTAGCCCAATAATGATGTTGGCAGAAGACCCCCACACTGCTCAAATCAAACGCACCTTTTAGCCCAATAATGATGTTGGCAGAAGACCCCCACACTGCTCAAATCAAACGCACCTTTTAGCCCAATAATGATGTTGGCAGAAGACCCCCACACTGCTCAAATCAAACGCACCTTTTAGCCCAATAATGATGTTGGCAGAAGACCCCCACACTGCTCAAATCAAACGCACCTTTTAGCCCAATAATGATGTTGGCAGAAGACCCCCACACTGCTCAAATCAAACGCACCTTTTAGCCCATAATGATGTTGGCAGAAGACCCCCACACTGCTCAAATCAAACGCACCTTTTAGCCCATAATGATGTTGGCAGAAGACCCCCACACTGCTCAAATCAAACGCACCTTTTAGCCCATAATGATGTTGGCAGAAGACCCCCACACTGCTCAAATCAAACGCACCTTTTAGCCCAATAATGATGTTGGCAGAAGACCCCCACAATGCTCAAATCAAACGCACCTTTTAGCCCATAATGATGTTGGCAGAAGACCCCCACACTGCTCAAATCAAACACACCTTTTAGCCCAATAATGATGTTGGCAGAAGACCCCCACACTGCTCAAATCAAACGCACCTTTTAGCCCAATAATTATGTTGGCAGAAGACCCCCACACTGCTCAAATCAAACACACCTTTTAGCCCAATAATGATGTTGGCAGAAGACCCCCACACTGCTCAAATCAAACACACCTTTTAGCCCAATAATTATGTTGGCAGAAGACCCCCACACTGCTCAAATCAAACGCACCTTTTAGCCCAATAATGATGTTGGCAGAAGACCCCCACACTGCTCAAATCAAACACACCTTTTAGCCCAATAATGATGTTGGCAGAAGACCCCCACACTGCTCAAATCAAACGCACCTTTTAGCCCAATAATGATGTTGGCAGAAGACCCCCACACTGCTCAAATCAAATGCACCCTTTAGCCCATAATGATGTTGGCAGAAGACCCCCACACTGCTCAAATCAAACGCACCTTTTAGCCCAATAATTATGTTGGCAGAAGACCCCCACACTGCTCAAATCAAACGCACCTTTTAGCCCAATAATGATGTTGGCAGAAGACCCCCACAATGCTCAAATCAAACGCACCTTTTAGCCCATAATGATGTTGGCAGAAGACCCCCACACTGCTCAAATCAAACACACCTCTTAGCCCAATAATGATGTTGGCAGAAGACCCCCACACTGCTCAAATCAAACACACCTTTTAGCCCAATAATTATGTTGGCAGAAGACCCCCACACTGCTCAAATCAAACGCACCTTTTAGCCCAATAATGATGTTGGCAGAAGACCCCCACACTGCTCAAATCAAACACACCTTTTAGCCCAATAATGATGTTGGCAGAAGACCCCCACACTGCTCAAATCAAACGCACCTTTTAGCCCAATAATGATGTTGGCAGAAGACCCCCACACTGCTCAAATCAAACGCACCTTTTAGCCCATAATGATGTTGGCAGAAGACCCCCACACTGCTCAAATCAAACGCACCTTTTAGCCCAATAATTATGTTGGCAGAAGACCCCCACACTGCTCAAATCAAACGCACCTTTTAGCCCAATAATGATGTTGGCAGAAGACCCCCACAATGCTCAAATCAAACGCACCTTTTAGCCCATAATGATGTTGGCAGAAGACCCCCACACTGCTCAAATCAAACACACCTTTTAGCCCAATAATGTTGGCAGAAGACCCCCACACTGCTCAAATCAAACGCACCTTTTAGCCCAATAATGATGTTGGCAGAAGACCCCCACACTGCTCAAATCAAACACACCTTTTAGCCCAATAATGATGTTGGCAGAAGACCCCCACACTGCTCAAATCAAACGCACCTTTTAGCCCAATAATGATGTTGGCAGAAGACCCCCACACTGCTCAAATCAAACGCACCTTTTAGCCCAATAATGATGTTGGCAGAAGACCCCCACACTGCTCAAATCAAACGCACCTTTTATCCCCATAATGATGTTGGCAGAAGACCCCCACACTGCTCAAATCAAACGCACCTTTTAGCCCAATAATTATGTTGGCAGAAGACCCCCACACTGCTCAAATCAAACGCACCTTTTAGCCCAATAATGATGTTGGCAGAAGACCCCCACAATGCTCAAATCAAACACACCTTTTAGCCCATAATGATGTTGGCAGAAGACCCCACACTGCTCAAATCAAACACACCTTTTAGCCCAATAATGATGTTGGCAGAAGACCCCCACACTGCTCAAATCAAACGCACCTTTTAGCCCAATAATGATGTTGGCAGAAGACCCCCACAATGCTCAAATCAAACACACCTTTTAGCCCATAATGATGTTGGCAGAAGACCCCCACACTGCTCAAATCAAACACACCTTTTAGCCCAATAATGATGTTGGCAGAAGACCCCCACACTGCTCAAATCAAACGCACCTTTTAGCCCAATAATGATGTTGGCAGAAGACCCCCACACTGCTCAAATCAAACGCACCTTTTAGCCCAATAATGATGTTGGCAGAAGACCCCCACACTGCTCAAATCAAACGCACCTTTTAGCCCATAATGATGTTGGCAGAAGACCCCCACACTGCTCAAATCAAACGCACCTTTTAGCCCAATAATGATGTTGGCAGAATACCCCCTATAGGAATGGTAGACTATAGACCCATCTTCATTCAAAGACTCAATCATGGACTCTTACTGACAGTTGTGGCTGCTTTGCGTGATGTATTGTTGTCTCTACCTTCTTGCCCTTTGTGCTGTTGTCTGTGCCCAATAATGTTTGCACCATGTTTTGTTTTCCTACCATGTTGTGTTTCTACCATGCTGTGTTGTCATGTTGTGTTGCTACCATGCTGTGTTGTCATGTTGTGTTGCTGCCTTAGGTCTCTCTTTATGTAGTGTTGTGGTGTCTTGTCGTGATGTGCATACCACCCAGCATCCCACTGCTGGCTTGCTTCTGAAGCTAAGCAGGGTTGGTCCTGGTCGGTTCCTGGATGGGAGACCAGATGCTGCTCGAAGTGGTGTTGGAGGGCCAGTAGGAGGCACTCTTTCCCCTGGTCTAAAAAAATATAGGGTAGTGATTGGGGACACTGCCCTGTGTAGGGTGCTGTCTATTGGATGGGATATTAAACAGGTGTCCTGACTCTGAGGTCATTAAAGATCCCATTGCACTTAATGTAGGGGTGTTAACCCTGGTGTCCTGGCTAAAATCCCAATCTGGTCTTCATGGCCACCTAACCATCCCCAGTTTACAATTGTCTCATTCATCCCCTGTAACTATTCTCCAGGTTGTTGCTGTAAATGAGAATGTGTTCTCAGTCAACTTACCTGGTAAATAAATGTGTGTTTTGTCCTATATTTATATTTTTAGCCCCAGCCCACGTCCCCACAGTAGGCCATCACTGTAAATAAGAATTTGTTCTTAATTGACTTGTCTAGTCAAATAAAATCAAACTCAACTCTGGACCTCTTAGCCAGTTCCACTGCATTGTTTCATTGTTCCCCTCTAATCAGGGACGGGTTTAGACCTGGGACACCAGGTGGGTGTAGTTAATGATCAGAACAGAAACCCAGCCGGCTCCGGACCTCGTAGGTTCAGAGTTGAATACCCCTGCTGTTGACGTTATGGGTGCTTGCTAATTGGCTGCTCCTCAGTAGCAATTATTTTTTTTTTAAATATGTTTAATATGCCATGTCTGTTTTCAATCACGCAGTAACCTACGGCGCCGCTGACCTACGGCACCGCTGATCTACGGCGCCGCTGACCTACCGCGCCGCTGACCTACCGCACCGCTGACCTACGTGGCCGCTGACCTACGGCGCCGCTGACCTACGGCGCCGCTGACCTACGGCGCCGCTGACCTACGTGGCCGCTGACCTACGGCGCCGCTGACCTACGGCGCCGCTGACCTACGTGGCCGCTGACCTACCGCAACACAACAGGTGTTTCCTTGCAAGTGAATAAACTCACGTCTACTGCTGTTTCTGAGATCAAGCTGGGAGCTAGAGATTTCTTCCTTGCCAGAGTCCTCTGATTGGCCCAGCTTCAACTTCAAGCGGTTGAGTCAAAAACCTCAATGTGCCAACTAGAAGCATCTTTCTGCATATTTTAGGGTCGTTTTTCGTACCAGCATACTTAGACCTGAAATGTAGTGCAGGTTGGCAGGTCTGTAACTAGGAGACTGGTACAGGACCAGAAGACTCTCCACAAGTTGTCCTAGTGTGTGGCTGTGTTACCTGAGTTAGTGCCACCCCCAGCATTACAATGAGACTGGTACAGGACCAGAAGACCCTCCACAAGTTGTCCTGGTGTGTGGCTGTGTTACCTGAGTTAGTGCCACCCCCAGCATTACAATGAGACTGGTACAGGACCAGAAGGAGACTCTCCACAAGTTGTCCTAGTGTGTGGCTGTGTTACCTGAGTTAGTGCCACCCCCAGCATTACAATGAGACTGGTACAGGACCAGAAGACTCTCCACAAGTTGTCCTAGTGTGTGGCTGTGTTACCTGAGTTAGTGCCACCCCCAGCATTACAATGAGACTGGTACAGGACCAGAAGGAGACTCTCCACAGGTTGTCTTCTAGCAGGTTACGGTCCCTGGCCTCAAACGCTCTCAGTACCGTCTGCATCTGACGACTTCTCTCTAACCGACGGTGTACTGAGTCTATGGACTCCTGGAGGGGAGGAGAGAGAGGAGGGTGGGGAGGGAGGGGGAGAGAGAGGGGAGGGTGGGGAGGGAGGGAGGGAGGGGGAGAGGAGGGGGAGAGAGGAAAGAGGAAGAGAGGAGTGTGGGGAGGAGGAGAGAGGAGGGTAGGGAAGAGAAGAGAGGAGGAGAAGAGAGGGGAGGGTGGAGGGATGGGAGGTAGGAAGAAGAGAGGGGAAGGGGAGAGAGGAGAGAGGGGAAGGGATGGGAGGTAGGTAGGAAGAAGAGAGGGGAAGGGGAGAGAGGAGAGAGGGGAAGGGATGGGAGGTAGGTAGGAAGAAGAGAGGGGAAGGGGAGAGAGGGGAGGGGGAAGGGATGGGAGGTAGGAAGAAGAGAGGGGAAGGGGAGAGAGGGGAGGGGGAAGGGATGGGAGGTAGGAAGAAGAGAGGGGAAGGGGAGAGAGGAGAGAGGGGAAGGGAGGTAGGTAGGAAGAAGAGAGGGGAAGGGGAGAGAGGGGAGGGGGAAGGGATGGGAGGTAGGAAGAAGAGAGGGGAAGGGGAGAGAGGGGAGGGGGAAGGGATGGGAGGTAGGAAGAAGAGAGGGGAAGGGGAGAGAGGAGAGAGGGGAAGGGAGGTAGGTAGGAAGAAGAGAGGGGAAGGGGAGAGAGAGAGGGGGAGTTTGAAAAGAGGAAAGGTAGTGTGTACGTTTAGTTTTTTCTCTCTTCAGTTACAGTGAATGTGTGGAAGACATGGTCATCCATCCAATAGCCTACTCACCCTAATGTCCTCCAGCTTGTACTCCAATAGGCTCTCAGGCTCTCCAAGCCCCGCCCACTCGTCATCCCCTCCCACGTCGCCCGGCTGTCCCTCGATGATGACCTGCATTTTTACACACACACTTTATAGCATCTCTATTTACATTTGATTAAATTAGCAGATGCTTTTACCCAGAGCGACTTACAGTAAATCAAATCAACCAATTAATAAAGATATATTAATACAAATAAACCTCGAAGAAGACCATCTTCTCAGAGAAGCGGCTGAAGCTGTTGTCAAAACAGATCTGGTAGTCTCCTTCCTCCGTAGGTTCCACCCTAGAACAAAACAACCAATCAGAGGCGCTGACACAGAGAGAGAAAGCAACCAATCAGAGATGTGGGCACAAAGCCAACAGCAAACCAAAAAAGAGGGAGGGGAGAGAGCGAGGTCAAAAGACACAGGTTGAACTGTGACATCACGGAAGAGATGTTGTGTGAGTAGATTGGTCCAATGAGAGGCAGCGGTACTGACATGTGGACTCCGTCTGAGCGGCGGAACTCAGAGATGAGCTGGAACCCGTGAGGAGAGAGAACGGTGAAATCTACATCCATACCTGCACCGGCTATCACCTGGAGAGAGGAACACACACACACACACACAATCAGAAAGGTACTTTTACAACAGCCATAGATATGAGTCACACTGCACGTCAGAGAGCTAGGATATGAAACATGATGTGTGTGATAATGTTACCTGAGTAAAACAGGATGTGTACTCAGTGACGTGAACCCCTCTGAATGGTGCAGGTAGAAATAGAGTAAATAGAGCTGACAGGATCCCCTATTCTCTCTGACAGACGATAGTTTCTGTTCAACACATTTCTATCTGAACATTCTGTACCTCCATTCTCCTGAGAAGCCATAGGGGCTCTGGTCACAGGTAGTACACTACATAGGGGCTCTGGTCACAGGTAGTACACTACATAGGGGCTCTGGTCACAGGTAGTACACTACATAGGGGCTCTGGTCACAGGTAGTACACTACATAGGGGCTCTGGTCACAGGTAGTACACTACATAGGGGCTCTGGTCACAGGTAGTACACTACATAGGGGCTCTGGTCACAGGTAGTACACTACATAGGGGCTCTTGGTCACAGGTAGTACACTACATAGGGGCTCTGGTCACAGGTAGTACACTACATAGGGGCTCTGGTCACAGGTAGTACACTACATAGGGGCTCTGGTCACAGGTAGTACACTACATAGGGGCTCTTGGTCACAGGTAGTACACTACATAGGGGCTCTAGTCACAGGTAGTACACTACATAGGGGCTCTTGGTCACAGGTAGTACACTACATAGGGGCTCTGGTCACAGGTAGTACACTACATAGGGGCTCTTGGTCACAGGTAGTACACTACATAGGGGCTCTGGTCACAGGTAGTACACTACATAGGGGCTCTTGGTCACAGGTAGTACACTACATAGGGGCTCTTGGTCACAGGTAGTACACTACATAGGGGCTCTTGGTCACAGGTAGTGCACTACATAGGGGCTCTTGGTCACAGGTAGTACACTACATAGGGGCTCTTGGTCACAGGTAGTACACTACATAGGGGCTCTGGTCACAGGTAGTACACTACATAGGGGCTCTTGGTCACAGGTAGTACACTACATAGGGGCTCTGGTCACAGGTAGTACACTACATAGGGGCTCTGGTCACAGGTAGTACACTACATAGGGGCTCTGGTCACAGGTAGTACACTACATAGGGGCTCTGGTCACAGGTAGTACACTACATAGGGGCTCTTGGTCACAGGTAGTACACTACATAAGGGCTCTTGGTCACAGGTAGTACACTACATAGGGGCTCTTGGTCACAGGTAGTACACTACATAGGGGCTCTTGGTCACAGGTAGTACACTACATAGGGGCTCTTGGTCACAGGTAGTACACTACATAGGGGCTCTGGTCACAGGTAGTACACTACATAGGGGCTCTTGGTCACAGGTAGTACACTACATAGGGGCTCTGGTCACAGGTAGTACACTACATAGGGGCTCTGGTCACAGGTAGTACACTACATAGGGGCTCTGGTCACAGGTAGTACACTACATAGGGGCTCTGGTCACAGGTAGTACACTACATAGGGGCTCTTGGTCACAGGTAGTACACTACATAGGGGCTCTGGTCACAGGTAGTACACTACATAGGGGCTCTTGGTCACAGGTAGTGCACTACATTGGGGCTCGTCTGCATCCCTATTCCCTATCACATAGGCCTAATCTCTACACCATAGTGGAGGAACTGGGTTCTCTGTAAACTGTTTCTCTGTACCGCAACTGAAATCAGATGGACACGCTCACTCACACACACACACCTACGCCATTACACAAGGAAAACAAAACACAAACATGGCTGTTCTTCTAGATATGTCAATATTACTGGCACATAAAACCCATCTTTACATGAACAGTCTGACGTTACAGGACAAGGTTGTATGTCATAACATTCAGTCCTTCACTAGTGCTGAACACACACACAGCCTGAGAGGGTTACACATCAACACACACACACAGCCTGAGAGGGTTACACATCAACACACACACACAGCCTGAGAGGGTTACACATCAACACACACACACACACACACACACACACACAGCCTGAGAGGGTTACACATCAACACACACACACACCCCCTGAGAGGGTTACACATCAACACACACACACACACACACACTGCCTGAGAGGGTTACACATCAACACACACAGCCTGAGAGGGTTACACATCAACACACACACACACACACACACACAGCCTGAGAGGGTTACACATCAACACACACACACACACACCCCCTGAGAGGGTTACACATCAACACACACACACAGCCTGGGAGGGTTACACATCAACACACACACACACACACACACACACACACACACACACACACACACTGCCTGAGAGGGTTACACAACACACACACACTGCCTGAGAGGGTTACACATCAACACACACACACACATTGCCTGAGAGGGTTACACAACACACACACACACTGCCTGAGAGGGTTACACAACACACACACACAGGTGCATCAAAGCTGGGACCGAGAGACTGAAAAACAGCTTCTATCTCAAGGCCATCAGACTGTTAAACAGCCATCACTAACATTGAGTGGCTGCTGCCAACATACTGACTCAACTCTAGCCACTTTAATAATGGAAAGATTGATGTAATAAATGTACCACTAGTCACTTTAAACTATGCCACTTTATATAATGTTTACATACCCTAGATTACTCATCTCATATGTATATACTGTACTCTATACCATCTACTGCATCTTGCCTATGCCGTTCGGCCATCACTCATTCATATATTTTTATGTACATATTCTTATTCATTCCTTTACACTTGTGTGTATAAGGTAGTTGTTGTGGAATTGTTAGGTTATATTACTTGTTAGATATTACTGCACTGTCGGAACTAGAAGCACAAGCATTTCGGTACACCTGGAATAACATCTGCTAACCACGTGGATTTGATTTGACACACACACGGTTGAGTTGAATAGGTGCCAAGCTGCCTGTGAACTCCACTACAGGGACTCTCCCACTGAACAAACAGACTAGAGCTGCCTGCCTCCCAATAATCTGTACTCCTCTGAAGTGTGCACTTATATAGATCTCTAGTCTTGGAGCTACCCTGTAGCCTGGGGGGCCACTCTGTTCCTGCTCTCTTGCCAAGTCCTTGTGGAATGGTCATGCTTGAGTAGGCAAAAGCACAAACAGATCTGGGATCAGGCTAGCTACTCTATAGACTGGGGGGCCACCCTGTTTCTGCTCTCTTGCCAACATGCTCGACAATGGAGTAGGCAAAAGCACAAACGGATCTGGGATCAGGCTAGCTACTCTATAGACTGGGGGGCCACCCTGTTTCTGCTCTCTTGCCAACATGCTCGACAATGGAGTAGTCAAAAGCACAAACAGATCTGGGATCAGGCTAGCTACCCTCTGTGGATGGACTGGGACAGATAGGCTATAGAACGAAGACACATATTGATAGATATGACCTAATTGAGAGAGTTGTTAGAGCAGTTTGTGTGAAGATGTAGGTGAAGTGGTATAATTAAGCAATAAGGCCCAAGGAGGTGTGGTATATGGCCAATATACCACGGCTAAGGGCTGTTCTTAGGCACAACGCAGCGCAGAGTACCTGGATACAGCCCTTAGCCGTGGTATAACGGCCACATACCACAAACCCCCCGAGGTGCCTTATTGCTATTATAAACTGATTACCAACGTAGTTATAACAGCAACAAAAAAAAAACGTTTTTGTCATACCCATGGTATACTGACCTGATATACCACGGTTGCCAGCCAATCAGCAGTCAGGGCTCAAACCACCCAGTTTATAATGATGCATTTACATCACTGGGTAGGATATATTTGTAACACTTACACTGGCTAAATCTCTGTAGAGTGGAAGACGAGAGATGCAGAGAGAGACATTCATAAAACACTATTTAACGAGCAAATGTACCCCTCTCAGGAGTTAACCCACTGTTCCCCGGGCGCAGAAGACGTGGATGTTGATTAAGGCAGCAGCCCCCCGCACCTCTCTGATTCAGAGGTTGGGTTAAATGCAGAAGACACATTTCAGTTGAAGACATTCAGTTGTACAACTGACTAGGTATCCCACTTTCCCGTTCCTTTCTCCTCTGGGAGAAAGATACAATTTGGTTATAGCTATATGGTTCACCTGCATCATACGAAACGTTAGGTTATAGATGGGGACAGTGGGGAAACCACTGCAAAACAGCATCCTTGCTTGTACGGCAAGCGTAGCCTGGGGCAAGTGTCCTACACAGCATAAATGCTTAAGTGCACAACCAGATAGCTTGCTGCTGTGGCTATCTCCTTAACTAGCTAGATAACGTTATCTGGCGCGACTAGCTTGCTACTGTAGTTAGCCATCCCAGGAGGAGAACTCAGAATAGCATCATTCTCACCACTAGCCTTTCTGGGACTGTATCGTGTTTACATTAGCTAACGTTTCAAGCCTGCTACTTCTGTGTTGCGATCTTTTGTTGCTGGCCAATGCACACACTAGACAGCTAAGCAACTAGTTAGTTTACCTGATACTCCACCTCCATGGTAACGTTCTTCGCAGCCGTTTGGAAGAAGCATTCGGTTCTTCCGGCCGGTAAGATAAACGTGAATTCGCTGTCTTGACTATGGCCGAAAGCACGAATCGTTTCAAGACACGTCGCCACAACTAACGCAATGAAAACACATGTTGTGCTGCCTCGTCCTGCTTTCCGAAGTGTGTCCATGACGATAAATGAATTTGCTTCCTCAATGTGCTGAGATATTACAGCTAGCTACGTTATCATCCTGGCTAGCTAGCTAACTTCCAATAGCATGTTTCTATCTTCCGCAACGTCTGTTGAACTTTTCCGGTCAGACGATTGGCTAGAATATCCGTATGACTGACACACTGCGGGACCAATCGTTGAGGTGGAATCCTTGCTTGGGACATTCATTTGTTTGTGCCCCCCCACCCCCCCCCAAAAAAAACAGTTAAAATGTGTACAATGTCATTTCATA
Organism: Salmo trutta; assembly: GCF_901001165.1. NCBI lineage: Eukaryota > Metazoa > Chordata > Actinopteri > Salmoniformes > Salmonidae > Salmo > Salmo trutta. The sequence continues at coordinate 85,227,019 of NC_042970.1, read as the reverse complement.
TATTTACAGATGTTTTTTTAAATTTCTCCTCGATTTAGGACAGACACTTCAAAACCTTGTTTCTTATTATTTATTGTTTGGCTGTCCTTTTTGCCACTTATGAATGTGTTATTCAATGCGTTTCTATGGGCTTTCGTTGTAAAGGCCAAAATCAATATTTTATCAAATCAATTTTTAATATATTTTTAATATAACTAAAGGGTCCTAAAATTCGAAATCAAAAAGCTAAATGATCCATAAACTGACCATCTTAAAACAATTCCATATGTCAGATTAACCCCCCCCCCCCCCAAACGTTTTAGACTCTAAAGAATTATAAACTAAATTGTAAATTTGTAAATTCATGAGTTGAAATAAATTGTACACATAAGCTAAGTTGTAGCCTAATGAACACGGACAGAAGCCCTTCTTTGCTCTTCATTTGAAAAGCCTATATTACAACTATTTTTGTTAAAAATAGTTTGTGATGTTGTAAACAGATTATGCTAACATACTCCAATAATAACACTGGCCTATCTAAATGAGATATCTTATCAGTGGAAACATTTCAATGGTTGCTGCTGCAGATTACAGAAAATCAACGTCATTTGTGGCTTCTCACTGGGCACACTGTCATTTCAATGAAATGACGTTGAACCACCGAGAAATAAACATTGAATTGACTTCTGTTCCCAGTGGGTTCTGACTCACTGTGTAAGGGCATGTCCCAAATGGAACCCTATTCCCTATATTGTGCTCTACGTTTGACCAGGGCCCATAGTCAAAAGTAGTCATCTGCATATAAGAAATAGGGTGCTATTTTGGGAATGAACCGAAATATCAGCAAGTCTCAGCAACTTTGACAAGGACAGAGAGAGTTCTAGTATCTAGTAATGGACCAGAACCTGTCCTAGCTCTAGTAGCTAGTAATGGGACAGAGCCTGTCCTAGTTCTAGTACTGTAACGGACCAGAGCCTGTCCTAGTTCTAGTACTGTAATGGAACCGAGCCTGTCCTAGTTCTATTACTGTAATGGACCAAACCTGTCCTAGTTCTATTACTGTAATGGACCAGAGCCTGTCCTAGTTCTATTACTGTAGTGGACCAGAACCTGTCCTAGTTCTATTACTGTAATGGACCAGAGCCTGTCCTAGTTCTAGTACTGTAATGGAACCGAGCCTGTCCTAGTTCTATTACTGTAATGGACCAGAACCTGTCCTAGTTCTATTACTGTAATGGACCAGAACCTGTCCTAGTTCTATTACTGTAATGGACCAGAACGAGTCCTAGTTCTATTACTGTAATGGACCAGAGCCTGTCCTAGTTCTAGTACTGTAATGGACCTTAACCTGTCCTAGTTCTAGTACTGTAATGGACCAGAGCCTGTCCTAGTTCTAGTACTGTAATGGACTAGAACCTGTCCTAGTTCTATTACTGTAGTGGACCAGAACGAGTCCTAGTTCTATTACTGTAATGGACCAGAGCGTGTCCTAGTTCTAGTACTGTAATGGACCTTAACCTGTCCTAGTTCTAGTACTGTAATGGACCAGAACCTGTCCTAGTTCTATTACTGTAATGGACCAGAACCTGTCCTAGTTCTATTACTGTAATGGACCAGAACCTGTCCTAGTTCTAGTACTGTAGTGGACCAGAACCTGTCCTAGTTATATTACTGTAATGGACCAGAACCTGTCCTAGTTCTAGTACTGTAATGGACCAAACCTGTCCTAGTTCTATTACTGTAGTGGACCATAACCTGTCCTAGTTCTAGTACTGTAATGGACCAAACCTGTCCTAGTTCTATTACTGTAATGGACCAAACCTGTCCTAGTTCTATTACTGTAATGGACCAGAGCCTGTCCTAGTTCTAGTACTGTAGTGGACCAAACCTGTCCTAGTTCTATTACTGTAATGGACCAGAACCTGTTCTAGTTCTAGTACTGTAATGGACCAGAACCTGTCCTAGTTCTATTACTGTAATGGACCAGAGCCTGTCCTAGTTCTAGTACTGTAGTGGACCAGAACCTGTCCTAGTTCTATTACTGTAATGGACCAGAACCTGTTCTAGTTCTAGTACTGTAATGGACCAGAACCTGTCCTAGTTCTATTACTGTAATGGACCAGAGCCTGTCCTAGTTCTAGTACTGTAATGGACTAGAGCCTGTCCTAGTTCTAGTACTGTAATGGACCAGAACCTGTCCTAGTTCTATTACTGTAATGGACCAGAACCTGTCCTAGTTCTAG
>NC_042970.1:85199797-85217297 GCF_901001165.1 Salmo trutta | reverse complement strand
AGAGTAGAGATATTCTGACCAGTTGGTGGTCTGTCTCTGTGTTGTATCTCTGACAGAGTAGAGATATTCTGACCAGTTGGTGGTCTGTCTCTGTGTTGTATCTCTGACAGAGTAGAGATATTCTGACCAGTTGGTGGTCTGTCTCTGTGTTGTATCTCTGACAGAGTAGAGATATTCTGACCAGTTGGTGGTCTGTCTCTGTGTTGTATCGCTGACAGAGTAGAGATATTCTGACCAGTTGGTGGTCTGTCTCTGTGTTGTATCTCTGACAGAGTAGAGATATTCTGACCAGTTGGTGGTCTGTCTCTGTGTTGTATCTCTGACAGAGTAGAGATATTCTGACCAGTTGGTGGTCTGTCTCTGTGTTGTATCTCTGACAGAGTAGAGATATTCTGACCAGTTGGTGGTCTGTCTCTGTGTTGTATCTCTGACAGAGTAGAGATATTCTGACCAGTTGGTGGTCTGTCTCTGTGTTGTATCTCTGACAGAGTAGAGATATTCTGACCAGTTGGTGGTCTGTCTCTGTGTTGTATCGCTGACAGAGTAGAGATATTCTGACCAGTTGGTGGTCTGTCTCTGTGTTGTATCTCTGACAGAGTAGAGATATTCTGACCAGTTGGTGGTCTGTCTCTGTGTTGTATCTCTGACAGAGTAGAGATATTCTGACCATTTCTTTTCTCTTTTGAGGCCAAATAGCAATTGAGTTTTTCATTTCTTTAACAACCTGATTGATTTCCCTGTGTGTTTGGATGTTAGGGTTGTTTAATGGTTTTAACAGCTGACACAGGGGACTCTTCTCAGGGTTCAGCTCTTATTGTTTTGGGACTCAATTTCAAATGGTGCCAACATTTTTGTGGCCTTTTCTTTATATTTACAATTAAAACAAAATTGTCTGAGTTCTGCTCTGCATGCGTTATTTGGTACTTTCTTTAGTATTGGTGGATATACTGCCAGACTGTTAGTCCCAGGTAGTTGTATTCGTGGATATACTGCCAGACTGTTAGTCCCAGGTAGTTGTATTCGTGGATATACTGCCAGACTGTTAGTCCCAGGTAGTTGTATTCGTGGATATACTGCCAGACTGTTAGTCCCAGGTAGTTGTATTCGTGGATATACTGCCAGACTGTTAGTCCCAGGTAATTGTATTCGTGGATATACTGCCAGACTGTTAGTCCCAGGTAGTTGTATTCGTGGATATACTGCCAGACTGGTAGTCCCAGGTAGTTGTACTCGTGGATATACTGCCAGACTGTTAGTCCCAGGTAGTTGTATTCGTGGATATACTGCCAGACTGGTAGTCCCAGGTAGTTGTATTCGTGGATATACTGCCAGACTGTTAGTCCCAGGTAGTTGTATTCGTGGATATACTGCCAGACTGGTAGTCCCAGGTAGTTGTATTCGTGGATATACTGCCAGACTGTTAGTCCCAGGTAGTTGTATTCGTGGATATACTGCCAGACTGGTAGTCCCAGGTAGTTGTATTCGTGGATATACTGCCAGACTGTTAGTCCCAGGTAGTTGTATTCGTGGATATACTGCCAGACTGGTAGTCCCAGGTAGTTGTATTCGTGGATATACTGCCAGACTGTTAGTCCCAGGTAGTTGTATTCGTGGATATACTGCCAGACTGTTAGTCCCAGGTAGTTGTATTCGTGGATATACTGCCAGACTGTTAGTCCCAGGTAGTTGTATTCGTGGATATACTGCCAGACTGGTAGTCCCAGGTAGTTGTATTCGTGGATATACTGCCAGACTGTTAGTCCCAGGTAGTTGTATTCGTGGATATACTGCCAGACTGGTAGTCCCAGGTAGTTGTATTCGTGGATATACTGCCAGACTGGTAGTCCCAGGTAGTTGTATTCGTGGATATACTGCCAGACTGGTAGTCCCAGGTAGTTGTATTCGTGGATATACTGCCAGACTGGTAGTCCCAGGTAGTTGTATTCGTGGATATACTGCCAGACTGGTAGTCCCAGGTAGTTGTATTCGTGGATATACTGCCAGACTGTTAGTCCCAGGTAGTTGTATTCGTGGATATACTGCCAGACTGTTAGTCCCAGGTAGTTGTATTCGTGGATAGACTGCCAGACTGTTAGTCCCAGGTAGTTGTATTCGTGGATATACTGCCAGACTGTTAGTCCCAGGTAGTTGTATTCGTGGATATACTGCCAGACTGTTAGTCCCAGGTAGTTGTATTCGTGGATATACTGCCAGACTGTTAGTCCCAGGTAGTTGTATTCGTGGATATACTGCCAGACTGTTAGTCCCAGGTAGTTGTATTCGTGGATATACTGCCAGACTGTTAGTCCCAGGTAGTTGTATTCGTGGATATACTGCCAGACTGTTAGTCCCAGGTAGTTGTATTCGTGGATATACTGCCAGACTGTTAGTCCCAGGTAGTTGTATTCGTGGATATACTGCCAGACTGGTAGTCCCAGGTAGTTGTATTCGTGGATATACTGCCAGACTGTTAGTCCCAGGTAGTTGTATTCGTGGATATACTGCCAGACTGTTAGTCCCAGGTAGTTGTATTCGTGGATATACTGCCAGACTGGTAGTCCCAGGTAGTTGTACCATTGGACATGTTCAACCACAGTGAAGGAGTGTCTGCGTCTCTGATTCCTGGCCCTTTTCTGGAAAACCACAACTTTGGTTTTCTGAAAGTTGATCTCTCTCTCTTTCTCTTTTTCTTCTCTCTCTCCATCGTCCCCCCTCTCTCTCTCTCTCTCTCTCTCTCTCTCTCTCTCTCTCATGAAATCATTTCTTGTCCCCTGACAGAGACCAATGAGATTTTAGTCGAACCTACGACGAGGACAAGCCCACCTGAGATCCAACGGAAACCCTCAGCACACTTGATAGGTACAGTACAGCTTCTCAACAGACACACACACACACACACACACACACACACACACACACACACACACACACACACACACACACACACACACACACACACACACACACACACACACACACACACACACACACACACACACACTTAACCAGCGATATCTGCTCTCTTAACTCCCCCTCTGCCCCATATCTTTCTCTACCCCATTCCCCCATCTCTCTCCCCCTCCCCTTACTCTCCCTCACTCCCTTCCCTCCCCCCTCCGTCTCCCAGGCTCCCCCCTGTCAGTGGGTGAGGATAGTGTCGTTCTGTGGGAATCAGACAAGGGTCTGTCTGCCTTCACAGATCAGATGGACTACAAAGATGGCCACCTGGTAGCACAGAGGGAAGGGCACTACTATGTCTACTCCAAAGTGCACTTCGTTGAAGACTGCTTTCTGTTCAAACACAAGGTGATGAGGATCACCGAGGGTTACAAAAACAAACCACTTGTGTTGATGAAAGCTAACAGGTCAGTGAGTGTGTGTGAGGTGGTGGTCCTGGGAGGGGGAGGGGGGAATGTGTTGATGAAAGCTAACAGGTCAGTGAGTGTGTGTGAGGTGGTGGTCCTGGGGCATCATTTTGGGATGCAGTCTAAGTGTCTGCCTGTCTCTCCGTTAGGTTCCATTGTACTTCCCAGGATTCCAGACCAAATAAGATGTCTCATCAGAATCTTCTGAACAGCTACCTGGGCGGAGTCTTCCGTCTGTTGGCTGGAGACATCATCTATGTAACCGTGGACAACGGGACGCTCCTGAGATTTGGAGCTGAAGATAATTTCATGGGGGCATTCATGATTTAGGAGACGGTGTGTATTGACACACACACACACACACACACGTGTACATTTGTCAATCAGATTTGTGGGTCAGTTATATTATTTCAATGTATAGATTCTAACCAAGGTGTGTTATAGAGAATCCCACTAGAAAACAGACTATTTTTTTTATAAAGGTATTATAATCTTGAGACAACATCTGCAGCTATTACCGTGAATGCCATCTCGGCAAATGGCGGGGAAAATCCCTTTAAAAATCCATTGTCGGCTGTCTAGTGTAGTGTTTCTCAATCCTGGTCCTGGGGACCCAAAGGGGTGCAAAAACCTGCTGAGGAGTTGATTACTTGAATGAACTGTGGGAGTACTACAAACAACAGCACCCACGACCAGGACTGAGAAACACTGGGCTAGTGCTACAAACAACAGCACCCACGACCAGGACTGAGAAACACTGGGCTAGTGCTACAAAAAACAGCACCCACGACCAGGACTGAGAAACACTGGGCTAGTGCTACAAACAACAGCACCCACGACCAGGACTGAGAAACACTGGGCTAGTGCTACAAACAACAGCACCCACGACCAGGACTGAGAAACACTGGGCTAGTGCTACAAACAACACCCACGACCAGGACAGAGAAACACTGGGCTAGTGCTACAAACAACACCCACGACCAGGACAGAGAAACACTGGGCTAGTGCTACAAACAACAGCACCCAGGACAGAGAAACACTGGGCTAGTGCTACAAACAGCACCCACGACCAGGACAGAGAAACACTGGGCTAGTGCTACAAACAACACCCACGACCAGGACTGAGAAACACTGGGCTAGTGCTACAAACAGCACCCAGGACAGAGAAACACTGGGCTAGTGCTACAAACAACAGCACCCACGACCTGGACAGAGAAACACTGGGCTAGTGCTACAAACAACAGCACCCAGGACTGAGAAACACTGGGCTAGTGCTACAAACAACAACACCCACGACCTGGACTGAGAAACACTGGGCTAGTGCTACAAACAGCACCCAGGACTGAGAAACACTGGGCTAGTGCTACAAACAGCACCCAGGACTGAGAAACATAAAGCTAATGGGCTCTTTTATACCTTGCATTGGATTGAATCCTGGCTTTGTTGCTATTGGATGCTGGACATTTAAATTCAAGTAAAACTGTATCATAGCATAGGATTGAATCCCTGTCTTGTTTATAGATGGTTCTATGTTTATATATATATATATATATATATATATATATATGGTTCTATGTTTATATATATGGTTCTATGTTTATATATGGCTCTATGTTTATATATGGCTCAATGTTTATATATATACGGTTCTACGTTCATATATATGGTTCTATGTTTATATATATATGGTTCTATGTTTATATATATGGCTCTATGTTTATATATATGGTTCTATTTTCATACATATATGGCTATATGTTTACACATATATATATATATATATATATGGTTCTATGTTCATATATATATACAGTTGAAGTCGGAAGTTTACATACACCTTAGCCAAATACATTTAAACTTTAAAATTCCTGACATTTAATCCCAGTAAAAATCCCCTGTCTTTGGTCAGTTAGGATCACCACATTATTTTAAGAATGTGAAATGTCAGAATAATAGTAGAGATAATGATTTATTTCAGCTTTTATTTCTTTCATCACATTCCCAGTGGGTCAGATGTTCACATACACTCAATTAGTATTTGGTAGCATTGCCTTTAAATTGTTTAACTTGTGTCAAACGTTTTGGGTAGCCTTCCACAAGCTTCCCACAATAAGTTGGGTGAATTTTGGCCCATTCCTCCTGACAGAGCTGGTGTAACTGAGTCAGGTTTGTAGGCCTCCTTGCTCGCACATGCTTTTTCAGTTCTGCCCACACATTTTCTATGGGATTGAGGTCAGGGCTTTGTGATGGCCACTCCAATACCTTGAATTTGTTCTCCTTAAGCCATTTTGCCACATCTTTGGAAGTATACTTGAGGTCATTGTCCATTTGGAAGACCCATATGCGACCAAGCTTTAACTTCCTGACTGACGTCTTGATGTTGCTTCAATATATCCACATAATTTTCCTACCTCATGATGCCATCTATTTTGTGAAGTGCACCAGTCCCTCCTGCAGCAATGCACCCCCGATGCTGCCACCCCCGTGCTTCACGGTTGGGATGGTGTTCTTCGGCTTGCTAGCATCCCCCTTTTTCCTCCAAACATAACGATGGTCATTATGGTCAAACAGTTCTATTTTTGTTTCATCAGACCAGAGGACATTTCTCCAAAAAGTTCGATCTTTGTCCCCATGTGCAGTTGCAAACCGTAGTCTGGCTTCCTTGCTGAGCGGCCTTTCAGGTTGTCGATATTGGACTCGTTTTACTGTGGATATAGATACTTTTGTACCGGTTTCCTCCAGCATCTTCACAAGGTCCTTTGCTGTTGTTCTGGGATTGATTTGCACTTTTTGCACCAAATTGCGTTCATCTCTAGGAGACAGAACGCGTCTCCTTCCTGAGCGATATGACAGCTGCTTGGTCCCATGGTATTTATACTTGCGTACTATTGTTTGTACAGATGAGCGTGGTACCTTCAGGCTTTTGGAAATTGCTCCCAAGGATGAACCAGACTTGTGGAGGTCTACAATTTTTTCTGAGGTCTTGGCTGATTTCTTTTCATTTTCCCATGATGTCAAGCAAAGAGGCACTGAGTTTGAAGGTATGCCTTGAAATACATCCACAGGTACACCTCCAATTGACTCAAATGATGTCAATTAGCCTATCAGAAGCTTCTAAAGTGACATAATTTTCTGGAATTTTCCAAGCTGTTTAAAGGCACAGTCAACTTAGTGTATGTAAACTTCTGACCCACTGGAATTGTGATACAGTGAATTATAAGTGAAATAATCTGTCTGTAAACAATTGTTTGAAGAATTACTTGTGTCATGCACAAAGTAGATGTCCTAACCGACTTGCCAAAACTATAGTTTGTCAACAAGAAATTTGTGGAGTGGTTGAAAAACGAGTTTTAATGACTCCAAGTGTGTGTAAACTTCCGACTTCAAGTGTATATATGGCTATATGTTCATTTGTATATATATGACTATATGTTTGTATGTATATATGACTATATGTTTGTATATATATGACTATATGTTTGTATATATATGGCTATATGTTTGTATATATATGACTATATGATTGATGATGATCCTAACTATAAACTGTTTTCTTCCTCGATGAAACATAGCTGATATTCAGACCATTATGTATTTTACACAATGAAATGAAAAGCCAGACTCTGGTTATCTTCCATAGCGACCATCAGTTGAATGAACTAACTTTCAGTTACAACATACAAGTTTAATGTAAAATGTAAAAGTACACTATAGCAAACTACACTACACAGACAGACATCCCCATTCAATGTACACTACAGACAGATCCATCTGAATCATGAACAACAGATAAACAAATCATGAAAACATCCCAAATGGCACCCTATTCCCTATATAGTGCACTACTTGTCAACAGGGTCAATAGGGCTCTAGGTAATAGTGGAACACTACTTTTCAACAGGACCCATAGGGCTCTGTGTAACAGTAGTGCACTATGTAGGGAAAAGGGTGCCATTTGTGACGCTGGCCGTTTCTCATGCTTTGACACTGATTTGATCACCTCTTAGGAACGTATACAGACACACACACACACACACACACACACACACACACACACACACACACACACACACACACACACACACACACACACACACACACACACACACACACACACACACACACGTCTGCAGGTAACAGAGTTCTACAGTAGCTTGTCTTTCGTTCCCAGCTCTTTCCTGTTCTCACCACAGCAGCTACTGTGCATCTCTTCACACACACATACGGTAACCACAGGCAGAGAGGACCTCTATGAGAGGAGAGGAGGATGTGGTGGGGGAGGGATGGAAGGGGGAGGGAGGGAGGGGCGGAGGGACGTGTACTGAGAGTGTGCGATGCTGAGTCAGCCATTCTACCGTTTGGAACTTTCCAGAGACCTGACGATGATGTTTCGTTAAGTGGAGTAGACAGTCGCACACACACACACACACACACACACACACACACACACAGATCAGATCACACAGACCTACACAGACAGACAGACAGACAGACAGACAGACAGACAGACAGACAGACAGACAGACAGACAGACAGACAGACAGACAGACAGACAGATGAACAAACATGCAGACAGACCGACCAAGACACAAACAGACACACACAGACAGACAGACCGAGACACAGACAGACAGACAGATACGGATAGACAGACATACACAGACAGACAGACAGACAGACAGACACAGACAGACAGACAGACAGACAGACAGACAGACAGACAGACAGACAGACAGACAGACAGACAGACAGACAGACAGACAGACAGACAGACAGACAGACAGACAGACAGACAGACAGACAGACAGACAGAGTGCGTTTCTCTGGTAATTGTAATAATTTTTCCACTAATTGGTTTGTTTCTGTGGTTGTTTGTTTGTTAGTGTACATACACAGTTTTTCCACTCCAGCGGAGCAGTTGGAAACAGGAAGTGACGACACTGTGTTCTCGGCAGCGGGGAACTTTTTCTGACCTTACTAAAGTTCCAGCTTCCACACACACACAAACACAAACAAACACACACACACACACACACACACACAGAGACACACACACACACACTAGAGCTTGTGTATATCCAGGTTTATTTCCTAGTTCAGCATAAATACAGTTAATGAAACATTAATAATACATAAATAACACATAGTAAACATATCATTTATAAATAAATACATTCATCAATTGGTCATAGTGACCTGTGCAAATGTTATCATGTCGTCCGCTTGGAAATGTAATGATGTCACTGAGTTCCTCCTGACATGAGCTGTGGACGCCCACAGTGGATTGGAAGCCCATGCCTGCGTTCCAAATGGCATCCTGCTCCTATATGGTGCACTACTACCCTATAGACTCTAGTCAAAGGTAGTGCACTATATATGGAATGAGGGTGCCATTTGGGATGCATACCGGCTGAGCTCTGTGACTAAGCTCACTCAGTGAGTACAGCACCTCGGAGGCTGCCTGGCCGGCCAACAGCAAATCATATCATAGGAAACTAAGTTAAGAGTTAGACTCAGCCATACGACGTTGCCACGGGCAACACCGCTGATACTGAGATGAGCGAGATGCACGACTTCACTCTCACGCTGTATCTGCGCGTGTGTACGGGTTGGCCTCACACTGTATCTGCGCGTGTGTACGGGTTGGCCTCACACTGTATCTGCGCGTGTGTACGGGTTGGCCTCACACTGTATCTGCGCGTGTGAACGGGTTGGCCTCACACTGTATCTGCGCGTGTGTACGGGTTGGCCTCACACTGTATCTGCGTGTGTGTACGGGTTGGCCTCACGCTGTCACAACGTGGTAACCACGGGAACAGAACAGCAGAGAACCCACCCGGCTGATTACTTTCTGCACCTGTGACATATCGCTGAGTCTCTACCTTTAAGAAAATAAGAGTCCATTTTGGTTGTTGTTCCTGAACAGAACACAACCCCACCTGAAGACTCTGAGGAGGTTACTGTGGTTGCCAAGCAACGGTAATAAGGCATATCAAATCAATGATATCATGTATCCATGTATATCATGTGTATGGTACATGTCTGCCTCCCCACTTCACAATTCTCCCCTCAACCAGAAAATAAAAGTGAATTTATAATCCACACCAGCACCAACGTAGTGGCATCTACACATAACAATAAACAACACATTGTAACCCTGAGTAGAAATATATAAATACACATATTTATACATTAAATATATATACATTCAATAAATATCCATATAAATAGACCTGAATTGTTTAGTTTAAATTGTTTCCATGGAGATGCCCTGAGCGACAGAGGTCAAAGTCCACAAACAGTACATGGTGGGAAGACTCTCTCTGTCTGCAAGTTCTCCTAGATGGGGTGCATCTCAGTACCCTTAGCTCGCTTCCTTTACTCGTCTCCTTCCCTTCGTCTGTGGCGGAGCCCTAACTTCCACCCCAGTGGTGCGTTCAGCAGGACGCAACGTTTCGGGATGTTCAGATGGCAGCAATGTAGAACTTTATGCCTCCCTGACATCTTAATGAAGGAATAACGTCGGCTCTGTTCACGGCTTCTCTACCTGCAACGCTTCACAAGGTTTAGCTACTGAACGTGGCCCATATCAACCCACTAAGAAAACTCCCATTCCAGATCCGTTCACGTCCAGTTTCCAGAACGTGTCCTGTGCTTCCTGCACCACCATACGGCCCATCAACCGGCTCTGTTTGTCCAGCCGTGTCACCCTCCAGCACCTCCTGGTTACCGTTGTCACAGGGTTTGACACTGACCACTCTGGGAGCTCCACCTGGCATGTGAGCTTTTCGTCACCGTGACTTGCAATCTGGACGACGAGGATGCCCCGCCCACATTTGGCAGTACAGGTGAGCTGGAGGTCCAGGTACAGGAAATAGAAGCCACCCTGCTTGGTTTGCAATGTATGTTGGTGAAGGTTGTGTTCGTACAGATCTCCAACAGAGGACTCCTGTCCATGTTCGACCTGGGACCAGGACATTGTGCTGTTCTCCAGCTTGGCTGAAGGGGGAGACAGGAACACACAACAGTTAGGACACTAATCAAGGACTACGTTAACATCCCATTTAGTTAGGACACTAATCAAGGACTATGTTAACATCCCATTTAGTTAGGACACTAATCAAGGACTACGTTAACATTCCATTTAGTTAGGACACTAATCAAGGACTATGTTAACATCCCATTTAGTTAGGACACTAATCAAGGACTATGTTAACATTCCATTTGTTTAGGACACTAATCAAGGACTACGTTAACATCCCATTTTATTAGGACACTAATCAAGGACTACGTTAACATCCCATTTGTTTAGGACACTAATCAAGGACTATGTTAACATTCCATTTGTTTAGGACACTAATCAAGGACTATGTTAACATTCCATTTGTTTAGGACACTAATCAAGGACTACGTTAACATCCCATTTAGTTAGGACACTAATCAAGGACTACGTTAACATCCCATTTGTTTAGGACACTAATCAAGGACTATGTTAACATTCCATTTGTTTAGGCCACTAATCAAGGACTACGTTTACATTGCATTTTGGTAATTTAGCAGTTGCTCTTATCCAGAGCGACACCATATCCCTGATGCATCTCAGAGTTGTAGGGCTGATCTAGGATCAGTCTAGCCTTTTAGATAATAATGAATAAGTTCACATGGACAGGTTGGACCTGATCGGTGTAGGCCGTCCTTGTAAACAAGAATTTGTTCTTAACTGACTTGCCTCCTTAAATAAAGGTTACATACAAATAAAATATAAATCAACACTCCTACAATGGACAACTAATACAAATAGAAGAGAAGTCTAACATCATTCATTGTAACTACTTGATCTACATGACGTTTGGTTTAAAATGACAGTTGAAAGGTGATTGAACTTACCGGAGGTGAGTTGCAGGTAGGCCAAGTTCTGCATCTGAGGATGGGGAAGAAGAGTAGGGAGGACAGTTAGAGAGGTTACACACCCTACATCTGTATGTAGTGCACTACTCTGGCAACCTATTCCCTATGTATGTAGTGCACTACTCTGGCAACCTATTCCCTATGTAGTGCACTACTCTGGCAAACTATTCCCTATGTATGTAGTGCACTACTTTAAATCCCTATTCCCTATGTAGTGCACTACTTTGGCACCCTATTGCTTATGTATGTGTTGCACTACTTTGGCTCCCTATTCCCTACGAAGTGCACTATTTTTTTTACCATTGGAGCTTACACACTTGTATTGTTGTGTGGACTTAAATTCTTAAAGGGGTCATCTAGAGTTCAAACAACAACGAAGTGGCCAACCCACCCTTTATTTGGTGAACGACTGAGAGAAGAGGCTAGAGAAATGGAACCACTAAAATGAATGGACAGAGAGCTATGAAGGCAAGGACTGACCATCCATGACATCTAAATGATACTCTGCAAAACAAGCATATATTTTGAGTTTTCATGGGGTACTAGAAGTTGAATATAAAAAGCTAATTTAAGTTACATTCTTCAATAGTCAATGGGTAGTCCTATGTATCGTTGGTTTAAAAGTCCAAAATGGATGTACCAATCGCAGATGACCTCTTTAAACTGTATTATTGATCATTCAGACGCTCAACTTCAGAATTAGATATCAATAGGTTCCACCTAAAACGTATGGCATTAGAATAAACCGTCCACGGTCTGCAAACCGTCCACGGTCTGCAAACCGTCCAGTCTGCAAACCGTCCACGGTCTGCAAACCGTCCACGGTCTGCAAACCGTCCACGGTCTGCAAACCGTCCACGGTCTGCAAACCGTCCACGGTCTGCAAACCGTCCACGGTCTGCAAACCGTCCAGTCTGCAAACCGTCCACGGTCTGCAAACCGTCCACAGTCTGCAAACCGTCCACAGTCTGCAAACCGTCCAGTCTGCAAACCGTCCACGGTCTGCAAACCGTCCACAGTCTGCAAACCGTCTACAGTCTGCAAACCGTCCAGTCTGCAAACCGTCCACGGTCTGCAAACCGTCCACAGTCTGCAAACCGTCCACAGTCTGCAAACCGTCCACAGTCTGCAAACCGTCCACAGTCTGCAAACCGTCTACAGTCTGCAAACCGTCCAGTCTGCACCTCTAAAGGGAAAGCTAATTGGTATATAGACCTACTTTTAGAATCAAAATAAACCGTTTTCATCCACAAACACATCCCTGTATGTTTTGTTCAATCAGACAATAAACGTCATAATGCGTTATTAATAGCTACTGTACTAGTAGCGATTAGCTACTGTACTCACCTTGTACGCGGGCATGGACCGGGGCACGCCGTGGTGCGTCTCCGATGTACCTTGCATATCCACAACAGAAGGCTTAACCCCGATCTCTGACCGTAGCTCCACAAGAGCCAAAGTTCCCATGACAACAACTGTCGCCACCGTCAGGAAGAGCAAAACGATAGAACCGACCAAGAAAACGTCCAGGCACCGTCCACGGGGGCGTGCGCTCTTCTGAGATTCCACGTCCATCTCAGGTTCCCGGTGATCACAGAGTTCCAGAAGAAAACTGGAGTGTGTGTGTGTGTGTGTGTGTGTGTCGATCCCAGAAGCTCTACAGAATTATCCGTTTTACGAGTCGGTCAGAAGAACCGGGTCAGAAGAACTGTGCTAAGGTCCACTGCAAGAAAACAGGAGGACCCCAAAAAATGTGGCTAACCACGTTATGACTTCGGTTTACCGGTAAATTCTTTAATATCCAAATCGAACTGGATTGGGCTGCGTGTAGGCTATTACGTTCCTGCTCCGAGTTTGAAATGAAGCAAAACAAACCGTGTCTTTTTATACCACTCTGAGAGGCTGGGTGGCTTGAGATGCGAGACTAGCGAGAGGAAAATACGCGGAAGTCATGGGTTCGGGTTTCCCTCGCCCCCTCTCTCTCTCTCTCGTCTCCTCCCTCCCCTCCTCTCCATTGCTATGACACTTTGTGTCGTGAAGCGTGAACTGAGAGCAGGAGCTGCCTGAGACTTTCCGCTGCTGCTTTCGGTTTGCGCAAGCGGAGCGGTACGGTGGGAAACGAGAGAGAGAGAGATGGAGAGAGAGAGAGAGAGACAGAGAGACAGAGAGAGAGAGAGACAGACAGAGACAGAGAGACAAGAGAGAGAGAGAGAGACAGAGATGGAGAGAGAGAGAGAGAGAGAGGGGGGAGAGAGACGACAGAGAGCGAGAGAGGGGGGAAGAAACAAGAGAGAGAGAGATGGAGAGAGAGAGAGATGGAGAGAGAGAGAGAGAGAGAGAGATGGAGAGAGAGAGAGAAAGAGACAGAGAGAGAGAGAGAGAGAGAGACAGAGAGAGAGAGAGAGAGAGAGAGACAGAGATGGGAGAGAGAGAGAGAGAGAGAGAGAGAGAGAGGGGGGAGAGAGACGACAGAGAGCGAGAGAGAGAGAGATGGAGAGGGGGAAGAAACAAGAGAGAGAGAGATGGAGAGGGGGAAGAAACAAGCTAGAGAGAAAGAAAGAGCGAAAGAGAGCGAGAGACTCTCGCTTTGCGCAAGCGGAGCAGTACGGTGGGAAACAAGAGAGAGAGAGATGGAGAGACAGAGATGGGGAAGAAACAAGAGAGAGAGAGTGATAGCGGCACTAACACTAACCCAGCCTAGCGTGGGACTACTTTTCCCCAGGATGTTGCTATTCCATCGTTACAAACCGTTATCTGTTGGTTCTATGGCAACCTTGCTCTTTGTGGTCCAGGCCGGGTATCTGTAAAGCACTTTGTGACAATTGCTGATGTAAAAAGGGCTTTACAAAAAAAAGTTTGATTGATTGGTTGATACAATAAATATTATTTGTCTTTGGCAAATAAATACTGAAATAATAGTGTCATAAACTATTGATTATATTTGATTAATATGTAAACAGTTGTTGTTATTATGGTTTAGAGAGCATTTTGCTGGGTATATGTACTGGCATATTATTAATTCAAGACCCACCCATTCTGATTGAATACACACACAAACACACACACACACACATACACACACACACACACACACACACACACAAATCCCTGACACTAATTCTAACCTTAACTCTAAACCCCCTAGAAATAGCATTTGACCAACAGAATGTCCCCAGATGGTCACATTTTTGGGGGGTTTACTAGTATAGTTAAACACTTCCACACACACACACACACACACACACACACACGGAGACACAGACCACACACATACACACACACACACGGAGACACAGACCACACACACACGGAGACACAGACACACAGACCACACACACAAACCACGTGTCATGAGTTGTCTTAGCCCTGCCCCTGGACCAGTGGTGACTCTGTTTGCAGGATACTGTCTCTGCATCCTAAATGGCACCCTATTCCCTATATGGTGAGCCCTATGGGCCCTGGTCAAAAGTAGTACACTTATATAGGAAACAGGGTGCCAATTGGACCACATACCATTACTGGATCTTTAGGAAACCCCTAGCACTATACTTTCGATTCTTGGTCTGGGTGGAAGAAGGGAGAAAGGGAAGAAGGGAGAGAGGGGTTGTAAGTGCGGAGATTCACCTAAAGGAATTTCCCCGTTGGTATCGACTAGAAAGAGAGAGAGGTGGAGAGAGAGAGGTGGAGAGAGAGAGGTGGAGAGAGAGAGGTGGAGAGAGAGAGGTGGAGAGAGAGAGGTGGAGAGAGAGAGGAAGGACAAAAAGTGAGGGGGTGGAAGGAGAAGGTAAGAGAAAGTGAGGGGAGAAAGAGAGAAAGAGAGAGTGAGAGATAGAGGGGACATTGGTGACAGAACATAAATGTGTGTGCACACCTGACAGTGTGTGTTTGTGAGTGTGTGTGTGTGTTTATATTGACAGCAGAAAGTCCACAAACTGTAGACTATGTTAACTTCCTTCATGAAAGTGAACACTTCCCTGTTTGTTCCAGGAGAGACAATGTATTTTTATCAGCTCTCATTTACTGACCAGCTCATCAGCAGGACACAAGGACAGAGGGAGGGGTGGAGTCATCCACCACTATACTGTCCTGTGCTGTCATCCACCACTATACTGTCCTGTGCTGTCATCCACCACTATACTGTCCTGTGCTGTCATCCACCACTATACTGTCCTGTGCTGTCATCCACCACTATACTGTCCTGTGCTGTCATCCACCACTATGCTGTCCTGTGCTGTCATCCACCACTATGCTGTCCTGTGCTGTCATCCACCACTCTACTGTCCTGTCATCCACCACTATACTGTCCTGTGCTGTCATCCACCACTATACTGTCCTGTGCTGTCATCCACCACTATACTGTCCTGTGCTGTCATCCACCACTATACTGTCCTGTCCTGTCATCCACCACTATACTGTCCTGTGCTGTCATCCACTACTATACTGTCCTGTCCTGTCATCCACCACTATACTGTCCTGTCCTGTCATCCACCACTCTACTGTCCCGTCCTGTCATCCACCACTCTACTGTCCTGTGCTGTCATCCACCACTCTACTGTCCTGTCCTGTCATCCACCACTATACTGCCCTGTGCTGTCATCCACTACTATACTGTCCTGTCCTGTCATCCACCACTCTATTGTCCTGTGCTGTCATCCACCACTATACTGTCCTGTCATCCACCACTACACTGTCCTGTGCTATCATCCACCACTCTACTGTCCAGTCCTGTCATCCACCACTATACTGTCCTGTGCTGTCATCCACCACTATTCTGTTCTGTCCTGTCATCCACCACTCTGCTGTCCTGTCCTGTTATCCACCACTCTGCTGTCCTGTCCTGTCATCCACCACTATACTGTCCTGTCCTGTCATCCACCACTGTACTGTTCTGTGCTGTCATCCACCACTATACTGTCCTGTCATCCACCACTCTACTGTCCTGTCATCCACCACTATACTGTCCTGTCATCCACCACTATACTGTCCTGTGCTGTCATCCACCACTATAGTGTCCTGTCCTGTCATCCACCACTCTACTGTTCTGTCCTGTCATCCATCACTCTACTGTCCCGTCATCCACCACTCTGCTGTCCTGTCCTGTCATCCACCACTCTACTGTCCTGTTCTGTCATCCACCACTCTGCTGTCCTGTCCTGCCATCCACCACTCTGCTGTCCTGTCCCGTCATCCACCACTCTGCTGTCCTGTCCCGTCATCCACCACTCTACTGTCCTGTCCTGTCATCCACCACTCTGCTGTCCTGTCCTGTCATCCACCACTCTGCTGTCCTGTCCCGTCATCCACCACTCTGCTGTCCTGTCCTGTCATCCACCACTCTGCTGTCCTGTCCCGTCATCCACCACTCTACTGTCCTGTCCCGTCATCCACCACTCTACAGTTCTGTCCTGTCATCCACCACTCTGCTGTCCTGTCCTGTCATCCACCACTATACTGTCCTGTCCTGTCATCCACCACTCTACTGTCCTGTCATCCACCACTATACTGTCCTGTCCTGTTATCCACCACTATACTGTCCTGTCATCCACCACTCTACTGTCTTGTTATCCACCTCTCTACTGTCCTGTTATCCACCTCTCTACTGTCCTGTCCTGTCATCCACCACTCTACTGTCCTGTTATCCACCACTCTACTGTCCTGTCATCCACCACTATACTGTCCTGTTATCCACCACTATACTGTCCTGTCCTGTTATCCACCACTCTACTGTCCTGTTATCCACCACTCTACTGTCCTGTCCTGTTATCCACCATTCTACTGTCCTGTCCTGTCATCCACCACTATACTGTCCTGTCCTGTGATCCACCACTCTACTGTCCTGTCCTGTCATCCACCACTCTACTCTCCTGTTATCCACCACTCTACTGTCCTGTCCTGTTATCCACCATTCTACTGTCCTGTCCTGTCATCCACCACTATACTGTCCTGTCCTGTTATCCACCACTCTACTGTCCTGTTATCCACCACTCTACTGTCCTGTCATCCACCACTATACTGTCCTGTCCTGTTATCCACCACTCTACTGTCCTGTTATCCACCACTCTGCTGTCCTGTCCTGTCATCTACCACTCTGCTGTCCTGTTATCCACCACTCTACTGTCCTGTCATCCACCGCTCTACTGTCCTGTTATCCACCACTCTACTGTCCTGTTATCCACCACTCTACTGTCCTGTTATCCACCACTCTACTGTCCTGTCCTGTTATCCAC
>NC_042970.1:85079797-85197297 GCF_901001165.1 Salmo trutta | reverse complement strand
CTAAACCTAACCCTAAACCTAACCTCAAAGCTTAAAATAGCCTTTGTCCTCATCGGAATGTGGAAAATGTCTCCACGAGGGATAATTTTACTATGCTTTCTAGGCCCCCGGCACACACACACACACACACACACACACAACACACCCACACACACACACACACACACACACCACACACACACACACCACACACACACCACACACACACACACACACACACACCTCTGGGCCATGATCTTGAGTGCCTCCGGGAGGTAACACTGTGTGTTCTCCATCTGAAATTGGTCCGCGTCACAGATCTTATCGTCCGTGCGTCCGTAGTTCGCCGTCTCAATCATTATGACGTCACTTCCTAGAAAAGGTCATTTCCCAGGAAGACAAAATGTATGAATTCAGCTGTTTAAAAGTATTTTCAAAAGTATTGTTAGGAAAAGTCAAACAAAGGGTTAAATATATAATGTATCATTCTAGTAAAGCAGGGAAAGACTAGTTATAATGTATCATTCTAGTAAAGCAGGGAAAGACTAGTTATAATGTATCATTCTAGTAAGCAGGGAGAGACTAGTTATAATGTATCATTCTAGTAAAGCAGGGAGAGACTAGTTATAATGTATCATTCTAGTAAAGCAGGGAGAGACTAGTTATAATGTATCATTCTAGTAAAGCAGGGAAAGACTAGTTATAATGTATCATTCTAGTAAAGCAGGGAGAGACTAGTTATAATGTATCATTCTAGTAAAGCAGGGAGAGACTAGTTATAATGTATCATTCTAGTAAAGCAGGGAGAGACTAGTTATAATGTATCATTCTAGTAAAGCAGGGAAAGACTAGTTATAATGTATCATTCTAGTAAAGCAGGGAAAGACTAGTTATAATGTATCATTCTAGTAAAGCAGGGAGAGACTAGTTATAATGTATCATCTAGTGTAAAGCAGGGAAAGACTAGTTATAAGTATCATTCTAGTAAAGCAGGGAAAGACTAGTTATCATGTATCATTCTAGTAAAGCAGGGAGAGATAGTTATAATGTATCATTCTAGTAAGCAGGAGAGAGACTAGGTTATAATGTATCATTCTAGTAAAGCAGGTGAGAGACTAGTTATAATGTATCATTCTAGTAAAGCAGGGAAAAGACTAGTTATAATGTATCATTCTAGTAAAGCAGGGAGAGAGACTAGTTATAAGTATCATTATAGTATAAGCAGTGAAAGACTAGTTATAATGTATCATTATAGTAAAGCAGGGAGAGACTAGTTATAATGTATCCATTCTAGTAAAGCAGTGAAAGACTAGTTTATAATGTATCATTCTAGTAAGCAGGGGAGAGACTAGTTATAAGTATCATTCTAGTAAAGCAGTGAAAGACTAGTTATAATGTATCATTCTAGTAAAGCAGGGGAGAGACTAGTTATAATGTATCATTCTAGTAAAGCAGTGAAAGACTAGTTATAATGTATCATTCTAGTAAAGCAGTGAAAGACTAGTTATAATGTATCCTTCTAGTAAAGCAGTGAAACGACTAGTTATAATGTATCAGTTCTAGTAAAGCAGGGAGAGACTAGTTATAATGTATCATTCTAGTAAAGCAGGGAGGAGACTAGTTATAATGTATCATTCTAGTAAAGCAGGGAAAGACTAGTTATAATGTCTCATTCTAGTAAAGCAGTGAAAGACTAGTTATAATGTATCATTCTAGTAAAGCAGGGAGAGACTAGTTATAATGTGTCATTCTAGTAAAGCAGGGAAAGACTAGTTATAATGTATCATTCTAGCAGTGACAAACTAGTTATAATGTATCATTCTAGTAAAGCAGGGAAAGACTAGTTATAATGTATCATTCTAGCAGTGACAAACTAGTTATAATGTATCATTCTAGTAAAGCAGGGAAAGACTAGTTATAATGTATCATCTTAGTAAAGCAGGGAGAGACTAGTTATAATGTATCATTCTAGTAAAGCAGTGAAAGACCTAGTTATAATGTATCATTCTAGTAAAGCAGGGAGAGACTAGTTATAATGTATCATTCTAGTTAAAGCAGTGAAAGACTAGTTATAATGTATTCATTCTAGTTAAAGCAGGGAGAGACTAGTTATAATGTATCATTCTAGTAAAGCAGTGAAAGACTAGTTCTAATGTATCATTCTAGTAAAGCAGGGAAAGACTAGTTATAATGTATCATTCTAGTAAAGCAGGGAAAGACTAGTTATAATGTACCATTCTAGTAAAGCAGTGAAAGACTAGTTATAATGTATCATTCTAGTAAAGCAGTGAAAGACTAGTTATAATGTATCATTCTAGTAAAGCAGTGAAAGACTAGTTATAATGTATCATTCTAGTAAAGCAGGGAGAGACTAGTTATAATGTATCATTCTAGTAAAGCAGGGAAAGACTAGTTATAATGTATCATTCTAGTAAAGCAGTGAAAGACTAGTTATAATGTATCATTCTAGTAAAGCAGTGAAAGACTAGTTATAATGTATCATTCTAGTAAAGCAGTGAAAGACTAGTTATAATGTATCATTCTAGTAAAGCAGGGAGAGACTAGTTATAATGTATCATTCTAGTAAAGCAGTGAAAGACTAGTTATAATGTATCATTCTTGTAAAGCAGTGAAAGACTAGTTATAATGTATCATTCTAGTAAAGCAGTGAAAGACTAGTTATAATGTATCATTCTAGTAAAGCAGGGAGAGACTAGTTATAATGTATCATTCTAGTAAAGCAGGGAGAGACTAGTTATAATGTATCATTCTAGTAAAGCAGTGAAAGACTAGTTATAATGTATCATTCTAGTAAAGCAGGGAGAGACTAGTTATAATGTATCATTCTAGTAAAGCAGGGAGAGACTAGTTATAATGTATCATTCTAGTAAAGCAGTGAAAGACTAGTTAAAATGTATCATTCTAGTAAAGCAGGGAGAGACTAGTTATAATGTATCATTCTAGTAAAGCAGTGAAAGACTAGTTATAATGTATCATTCTAGTAAAGCAGGGAGAGACTAGTTATAATGTATCATTCTAGTAAAGCAGTGAAAGACTAGTTATAATGTATCATTCTAGTAAAGCAGGGAAAGACTAGCTAAAATGCATCATTATAGTAAAGCAGTGAGAAACTAGTTATAATGTATCATTCTAGTAAAGCAGGGAAAGACTAGCTAAAATGTATCATTATAGTAAAGCAGTGAGACTAGTCAAAATGTACTTTGATAGTAATGAGGTTGGATGTGGTTGTCTTTGATAGACTGCTACATCCAAACTCATTACTTTATAGACTACTACATCCAACCTCATTACTTTGATAGACTACTACATCCAACCTCCATCCTCATTACTTCAACAGACAACTACATCCAACCTCATTACTTTGATAGTCTACTACATTCAACCTCATTACAGCTACAGCACATGATTTCATCACAATTAACTACACACGCACGCACGCACACACACATGCACAAACATGCATACGCACACACACGCACAGACACACACATACACACGCACAAACACACAGCCACACACACACACACACACACACACACACACACACACACCTGGACAGCGCAGCTCGATAGGGTAGCCTTCACACGCTAGCTCCCTCCTCAGGATGCCGAAGGGAATCGCAGCTCTGGACATAGCTGGGTGGGAGACAACAGTTCATTCATGAACACCTCGTTAAGACAGACATTCTAATTAATAGTTAAGGGATTCCTACCTTCCTCTGTGTGTGTGTGAGAGAGTGAGTGAGTGAATGTGTGAGTGAGTGAATGAATGTGTGAGTGGATGAGTGTTAGGCAGTCAGTCAGTGAGTTAGTTAGCTAGTCAGTTAGGCAGTCAGTTAGTTAGTCAGTTAGTCAGTTAGTCAGTTAGGCAATCCGTTAGTTAGTTAGTCAGTTAGTTAGTTAGGCAATCAGTCAGTTAGTTAGTTAGTTAGTTAGTTAGTTAGTTAGTTAGTTAGTTAGTTAGTTAGTTAGTTAGTTAGTTAGTTAGTTAGTCAGTTAGTTAGTCAGTTAGTTAGTTAGTTAGTCAGTTAGGCAATCCGTTAGTTAGTTAGTTAGTCAGTTAGTTAGTTAGGCAATCAGTCAGTTAGTTAGTTAGTTAGTTAGTTAGTTAGTTAGTTAGTTAGTTAGTTAGTTAGTTAGTTAGTTAGTCAGTCAGTTAGTTAGTTAGTCAGTTAGTTAGTCAGTTAGGCAATCAGTCAGTTTGTTTATTAGTCAGTTAGGAAATCAGTTAGTTAGTTAGTCAGTTAGGAAATCAGTTAGTTAGTTAGTCAGTTAGTTAGTTAGTTAGTTAGTTAGGCAATCAGTTAGTTAGTTAGTTAGTTAGTTAGTTAGTTAGTTAGTTAGTTAGTTAGTTAGTTAGTTAGTTAGTTAGTTAGTTAGTTAGTCAGTCAGTTAGTTAGTTAGTCAGTTAGTTAGTCAGTTAGGCAATCAGTCAGTTTGTTCATTAGTCAGTTAGGAAATCAGTTAGTTAGTTAGTCAGTTAGGAAATCAGTTAGTTAGTTAGTCAGTTAGTCAGTTAGTTAGTTAGTTAGTTAGTTAGTTAGTTAGTTAGTTAGTTAGTTAGTTAGTTAGTTAGGCAATCAGTCAGTTAGTTAGTTAGTTAGTTAGTTAGTTAGTTAGTTAGTTAGTTAGTTAGGCAATCAGTTAGTTAGTTAGTTAGTTAGTTAGTTAGTTAGTTAGTTAGTTAGTTAGTTAGTTAGTTAGTTAGTTAGTTAGTTAGTTAGTTAGGCAATCAGGCAGTTAGTTAGTTAGTTAGTTAGTTAGTTAGTTAGTTAGTTAGTTAGTTAGTCTGTTAGGCAATCAGTCAGTCAGTCAGTCAGTTTGTTAGTTAGTTAGTCAGACAGTTAGTTAGTTAGTTAGTTAGTTAGTTAGTTAGTTAGTTAGTTAGTTAGTTAGTTAGTTAGTTAGTTAAGTAATTAGGGATGTGATTCCTACCTTGGCCAGAGGGGGCAACGTGAGTTAGGGTGGTGACAGACACACACAGGAACCACAGTGACAGAGCCATGGCAGGGGGAGAGTCAGGACCAGATACCACCAGGCACATCAGGAGAGCCTGAGGATGAAGAGGAGAAGAATTTAAGTGAGAGGGAGTGAATGTGTTTGTGTGTCTGTGTGTCTGTGTGTGGCGTTCGTGTGAGCTGATTTATGTGGATGTCCACTGATTATGACCATGGTATGCACACCTCCCTGTGAGTCATTTAAATGGCCCGGCAGAGTTGGTGTGTGGTGTTAAAGCAGGGGGAGATCACAGGGTTGTGACACACACACACACACACACACACACACACACACACACACACACACACACACAGAGAGAGAGAGAGAGATACAACAATGTAAAAGAGGAAGACAGATTGAGACAGTTTGAGAGGTGGAAAAAGAGAGAGCAGTGTAGAAAGAGGGAGAAAGACGAGAAAGAGAGAGAGTGAAAGAAGGATAGAGAAAAACAGTGAGAGATGAAGGGAAAGCTGCCGCTGCACAGTACTCCCTCGTTCCACTGTTACCATGGTGACAGGACGTCACAGTCAGAGAAAGACGGGAGGGAGTGAGGAAGAGGGGCGAAGAGGAGAGGGAACGAGACGGAGGGAATGAGAGTAAAGGGTTGTCTACACACGCACACATACGCATACACACACACACACACACACACACACACACACACCACACACACACACACACCACACACACACACACACACACACACCCACACACTCTTACACACTCACACACACACACACACACACACACACACACACACACTCTTACACACTCTTACACACACACACACACACATTGCCCTTCTGCAACCTTCGGCCATTTTTCAGTAAACGTAAATAAATGATACACCAGACAGGAACTCATCTATTAGAGTGGAATGAGCTTAGGGCGATCGTAAGGTTATCATAAGGTGGTCGTAAGACGATTATAAGTTGTTTGTAAGGTATTCATTAGATTTTGAGTAGGGTTTTGAATGTGGTGAAGGAGATCGTTAGGTTGTAAGGTTGTCATGAGTAGATTATAGGATGTTAATGTCCCGTCCTGACCAGTATAAGGGTTATTTGTTATTGTAGTTTGGTCAGGACGTGGCAGAGGGTATTTTGTTTATGTGGTTCGGGGTGGTGATTTATGTAGTAGGGTGTTTGATTTATTTGGTGTAGTGTTGTGGGAGATTGTTTCTTGTTTTGCATCCACATTCCTGCTGCGTTTTGGTCCTCCATTCCCGACGACAACCGTTACAGTTAATAATAATTGGATTTAACCTCTACGGGCTAGGGGGCAGCATTGAGAATTTTGGAAAAAATATGTCCCCATTTTTAACTGCCTCCTACACCACCTCAGAAGCTAGAATATGCATATTATTGTTCAGGTTTGGATAGAAAACACCCTAAAGTTTCTAAAACTGTTTGAATGGTGTCTGTGAGTATAACAGAACTCCTATGGCAGGCAAAAACCTGAGAAGGTTTCATGCAGGAAGTACCCTGTGTCACGTCCTGACCAGCAGATGGAGCTAGTGTTTTAGTTTTGGGGTCAGGACGTGGCAGGTTTGTGTTTGTATATGTTGGGTGGATGATTGGGACTTCCAATTGAAGGCAGGTGTGTATAGTTGCCTTTGATTGGAAGTCCTATATAGGTGTGTGTATTTGTCTTTGGGGTTGTGGGGAATTGTTGTGAGCACTGCTTTGTTTGGTTTAGCCTGCCACACCGTCACATTGTGAGTACCGGCCATTGTTTTGTTTATTGTTTTGTTTTTTCAGTGGATGCTCTACTCCTGTTTTTGAACATTAAAATATGAGTATCCACACTTCCGCTGCGCCTTGGTCCTCCTTCACCGACGACAACTGTGACAGAATTCCCCACCTTCACAGGACCAAGCAGCGGAAGAAGGCTGGCAAGGACTGGGAGACCGAGAGGCACCCCCAATAATTTTTTAGGGGGGGGCACAAGGGCTGTGTGACGGGGCAGGAGCTGCCCACCAGTCAACAGTCGTCAGAGCTGACCGCCAGTCAACAGTCGTCAGAGCTGCCCGCCAGTCAACAGTCGTCAGAGCTGCCCGCCAGTCAACAGTCGTCAGAGCTGCCCGCCAGTCAACAGTCGCCAGAGAGGTCAGACTGCGCTGAACTGCCGGAGTGGCCAGACTGCGCTGAACTGCCAGAGTGGCCAGACTGCGCTGAACTGCCGGAGTGGCCAGACTGCGATGAACTGCCGGAGTGGCCAGACTGCGATGAACTGCCGGAGTGGCCAGACTGCGCTGAACTGCCGGAGTGGCCAGACTGCCCAGAACTGCCGGAGTGGCCAGACTGCCCAGACTGTCCCGAGTTGCCAGACTGCCCAGACTGTCCCGAGTTGCCAGACTACCCAGACTGTCCCGAGTTGCCAGACTGCCCAGACTGTCCCGAGTTGCCAGACTGCCCAGACTGTCCCGAGTTGCCAGACTGCTCCGAGCTGCCAGACTGCCCCGAACTGCCAAAGTGGCCCGACTGCCTGGAACGGCCAGAACCGGAGCCACCTCCAGGATAGGTGGGTTGGGGAGGGAGGGTGTAGCACAGTGCCATCGGTGACGGCAGCCACCCTCCCTTCCCTCCCTTATGGTTTAGGGGTTATTGTTTGTTGGTTTTTGTTGGGGTATTGGGGATTTTTCTTGTGGTTTTCTTGTGTTTTTCTTTTTAGGTGCATTCCGGGGACTGCACTTTGAGGGGGGGGGGGTACTGTCACGTCCTGACCAGCAGATGGAGCTAGTGTTTTAGTTTTGGGGTCAGGACGTAGCAGGTTTGTGTTTGTATATGTTGGGTGGATGATTGGGACTTCCAATTGAAGGCAGGTGTGTATAGTTGCCTTTGATTGGAAGTCCTATATAGGTGTGTGTGTTTGTCTTTGGGGTTGTGGGGAATTGTTGTGAGCACTGCTTTGTTTGGTTTAGCCTGCCACACCGTCACATTGTGAGTACCGGCCATTGTTTTGTTTATTGTTTTGTTTTTTCAGTGGATGCTCTACTCCTGTTTTTGAACATTAAAATATGAGTATCCACACTTCCGCTGCGCCTTGGTCCTCCTTCGACGACAATTGTGACACCCTGTCTGACAAGGTGTTGTTGTTCTTGCTTCTGTTTATTGAAGAGTCAGGATCTTAGCTGTAACGTGACAATTCCTAGGGCTCCAATAGGCTCTCAGAACCCGGGAAAAACCTGAACGATGACGAGGCAGCCTCAGGCTGAAACACATTATCTCCTTTTCCAAGTGTCCCATCAGATGACAATAGAATTAGGTGCGTGCTCGATTCGCCCCCGTGGAGTATTTTCATTCGGCTGTTTAGCTAATTGCAGATTCCCGGTCGGAATATTATCGCTTTTCTACGAGATAAATTGCATAAAAATTTATTTTAAACAGCGGTTGACATGCTTCGAAGTACGGTAATGGAATATTTAGACATTTTTTGTCACGTTCTGCGCAATGCGCACGACCGTGATTTAGCATTCTGATAGTGTCTAGAACGCACGAACAAAACGCCACTGTTTGGATATAACGATGGATTATTTGAGACCAAACCTACATTTGTTATTGAAGTAGAAGTCCTGGGAGTGCATTCTGACGAAGAACAGGAAAGGTAAGACCATTTTTCTTATAGGAAATGTGATTTTGGTGAAGGCTGAACTGGGTGGGTGTCTAAATAGCTAGCCCGTGATGGCTGGGCTATGTACTTAGAATATTGCAAAATGTGCTTCATCCGAAAAGCTATTTTAAAATCGGGCATATCGAGTGCATAGAGGAGTAATGTATCTATAATTCTTAAAATAATTGTTATGCTTTTTGTGAACGTTTATCGTGAGTAATTTAGCAAATTGTTAGTAAATTCCCCGGAAGTATGCTTTTTCTGAACGTCACATGCTAATGTAAAAAGCTGGTTTTTGATATAAATTTTAACTTGATTGAACAGACATGCATGTATTGTATAACATAATGTCCTAGGTGTGTCATCTGATGAAGATCATAAAAGGTTAGTGCTGCATTTAGCTGTGGTTTGGGTTTTTGTGACATTATATGCTAGCTTGAAAAATGGGTGTCTGATTATTTCTGGCTGGGCACTCTCCTGACATAATCTAATGTTTTGCTTTCGTTGTAAAGCCTTTTTGAAATCGGACAGTGTGGTTAGATTAACGAGAGTATTGTCTTTAAATAGCTGTAAAATAGTCATATGTTTGACAAATTGAAGTAATAGTATTTCAAACGTTTTAAAAATCGCGCCACTGGATTCAACTGGCTGTTACGTAGGTGGGACGAATTCGTCCCGCCGGTCCCATAGAGGTTAAAGGCCTTTCAAAAAACCAAAGGACACTGTACAGCAAAAAAAGCGGGGAAAAGCAAGGATAAAACTATTACAATTCAAATGTAGCTACTTACTGTCAGCTAGGGCTGAGTGAGGAGGCAGAGCTACACTGGGGGGAAAGCCAGACTGACCAGGTGGGTTTGAGTCTGGTTGTTAAAAAAAATATATGTTTTACCTTTATTTAACTAGGCAAGTCAGTTAGGAACAAATTCTTATTTTCAATGACGGTCTAGGAACAGTGGGTTAACTGCCTTGTTCAGGGGCAGAACGACAGATTTTTACCTTGTCAGCTCGGGAGTTCTCTCATTTGTGTCTGGAAGTAGCTAGCTAGCAAGCTAGCCAACTTTAGCCAGTTAGCTTGGGTGGGACAAGCATGCATTGGCAGGCAAGCTGCAGAAGGACGAGCAGGATACTTACTATTTCCCATTGTTTATCAGTGCAATTTTGACAGCAAACTAGCTGAAAAAGTTTGAGAGGGTTTTTCTAATGTTCTTTCATTAGATTTTAGCTCATTTTGCTCTGGCTAGCATTAGTTGTTGATCTTGTTGTTAGCCTACCTTTTTTATGGTTGTTTGAGCAATGGGACTGTAAAGTTCCCAAATGTAAGAGGACTCCAATGGTATTTACACATTTGCAGAAATCAATTCAGGGGTATTTTGTTGCTTTTGCCAAAATGCGTTCTAATGATCTAAAGTCGTGCTGTTGCAACTGCCTTTAAACACACACAGTCCAGTTCAAAGTGAATGATGGCAGGTCCAACTGCCTGTAAACACAAAGTCCAGTTCAAAGTGAATGATGGCAGGTCCAACTGCCTGTAAACACAAAGTCCAGTTCAAAGTGAATGATGGCAGGTCCAACTGCCTGTAAACACACAAAGTCCAGTTCAAAGTGAATGATGGCAGGTCCAACTGCCTGTAAACACAAAGTCCAGTTCAAAGTGAATGATGGCAGGTCCAACTGCCTGTAAACACACACAGTCCAGTTCAAAGGGAATGATGGCAGGTCCAACTGCCTGTAAACACACAGTCCAGTTCAAAGGGAATGATGGCAGGTCCAACTGCCTGTAAACACACACAGTCCAGTTCAAAGGGAATGATGGCAGGTCCAACTGCCTGTAAACACACACAGTCCAGTTCAAAGTGAATGATGGCAGGTCCAACTGCCTGTAAACACACACAGTCCAGTTCAAAGGGAATGATGCAGGTCCAACTGCCTGTAAACACACACAGTCCAGTTCAAAGGGAATGATGCAGGCCAAATGCCTGTAAACACACCCAGTCCAGTTCAAAGGGAATGATGCAGGTCCAACTGCCTGTAAACACACACAGTCCAGTTCAAAGGGAATGATGCAGGTCCAACTGCCTGTACACACACCCAGTCCAGTTCAAAGGGAATGATGCAGGTCCAACTGCCTGTAAACACACACAGTCCAGTTCAAAGGGAATGATGCAGGTCCAACTGCCTGTAAACACACCCAGTCCAGTTCAAAGGGAATGATGCAGGTCCAGCTGCCTGTAAACACACACAATCCAGTTCAAAGGGAATGATGCAGGTCCAACTGCCTGTAAACACACCCAGTCCAGTTCAAAGGGAATGATGCAGGTCCAACTGCCTGTAAACACACACAGTCCAGTTCAAAGGGAATGATGCAGGTCCAACTGCCTGTAAACACACCCAGTCCAGTTCAAAGGAAATGATGCAGGTCCAACTGCCTGTAAACACACACAGTCCAGTTCAAAGGGAATGATGGCAGGTCCAACTGCCTGTAAACACACACAGTCCAGTTCAAAGGGAATGATGCAGGTCCAACTGCCTGTAAACACACAGTCCAGTTCAAAGGGAATGATGGCAGGTCCAACTGCCTGTAAACACACACAGTCCAGTTCAAAGGGAATGATGGCAGGTCCAACTGCCTGTAAACACACACAGTCCAGTTCAAAGGGAATGATGCAGGTCCAACTGCCTGTAAACACACACAGTCCAGTTCAAAGTGAATGATGGCAGGTCCAACTGCCTGTAAACACACACAATCCAGTTCAAAGGGAATGATGCAGGTCCAACTGCCTGTAAACACACCCAGTCCAGTTCAAAGGGAATGATGCAGGTCCAACTGCCTGTAAACACACACAGTCCAGTTCAAAGGGAATGATGCAGGTCCAACTGCCTGTAAACACACCCAGTCCAGTTCAAAGGAAATGATGCAGGTCCAACTGCCTGTAAACACACACAGTCCAGTTCAAAGGGAATGATGGCAGGTCCAACTGCCTGTAAACACACACAGTCCAGTTCAAAGGGAATGATGCAGGTCCAACTGCCTGTAAACACACCCAGTCCAGTTCAAAGGGAATGATGCAGGTCCAACTGCCTGTAAACACACACAGTCCAGTTCAAAGGGAATGATGGCAGGTCCAACTGCCTGTAAACACACACAGTCCAGTTCATAGTGAATGATGGCAGGTCCAACTGCCTGTAAACACACACAGTCCACCGGGGGTGTATATGAACAGATTTGAATACGATTTAATGTTGCAGTTTAAATGTAAGCATTCATTCTGAATGGTCAAGTTAAGGGTTAAGGTTTGGGCTGTGGTAAAAAACACACAAACCAAAAAAAGGAGAGCCTTAACACTGGGACTGAACAGGCGACAGTCAGAGCAGGGGCTTCGCGGCTTACGCCCATCCACCATCCCCGTCTACAACGTCCGTAGTGAAACCCAGGCATACCTGATGCTGATAGGGCTCACTGTCTAATTTCCCAGTGGATGCTGAGAGACCTGGCTGGATAGTAAGATGGTTTAAGGTGCTGCTAAGGTTATGGTATAACGTGATGAGCGTCTTGTCTGGGTAGGTTACATGATACTTCAGTACAGAGGGGATGAAGCCAGAGCAGAGGGAGGTCATCACTGCTGGAGGAGAACACACACACACACACACACACACACACACACACACACACACACACACACACACTAGAGCTTGGGCGACAAACCCGGAAAATCATCGACACCAACCTTACCGATGACTTATCAAAGACATTTGATGATATGGTTCATTACGATCAGTAGCCTATACTAGAGAAATGTGACATTTGAAATGGAATGAAATAGTTGGCTAATTAGGGGGTTGTTAATGGAACAGTTGATGGCTTCAAACATCAAACTAGTGGCAGTAGCTTAAAGGGTAACACAAAATAAAACGATGGTGTAAATGAATATTATTAACTAGGGTGCAGATGAATGTTATTAACTATGGTGCAGATGAATGTTATTAACTATGGTGCAGATGAATGTTATTAACTATGGTGCAGATGAATGTTATAATCTATGGTGCAGATAAATGCTATAAACTATGGTGCAGATAAATGCTATAAACTATGGTGCAGATAAATGTTATAATCTATGGTGCAGATGAATGCTATAAACTATGGTGCAGATAAATGTTATAATCTATGGTGCAGATAAATGTTATAATCTATGGTGCAGAAGAATGCTATAAACTATGGTGCAGATAAATGTTATAATCTATGGTGCAGATAAATGTTATAATCTATGGTGCAGAAGAATGCTATAAACTATGGTGCAGATAAATGTTATAATCTATGGTGCAGATGAATGCTATAAACTATGGTGCAAATAAATGTTATAATGTATGGTGCAGATGAATGTTATAAACTATGGTGCAGATAAATGTTATAATCTATGGTGCAGATAAATGCTATAAACTATGGTGCAGATAAATGCTATAAACTATGGTGCAGATAAATGTTATAATCTATGGTGCAGATGAATGCTATAAACTATGGTGCAGATAAATGTTATAATCTATGGTGCAGATAAATGTTATAATCTATGGTGCAGAAGAATGCTATAAACTATGGTGCAGATAAATGTTATAATCTATGGTGCAGATGAATGCTATAAACTATGGTGCAAATAAATGTTATAATCTATGGTGCAGATGAATGTTATAAACTATGGTGCAGATAAATGTTATAATCTATGGTGCAGATAAATGTTATAATCTATGGTGCAGATGAATGTTATAAACTATGGTGCAGATGAATGTTATAAACTATGGTGCAGATGAATGTTATAAACTATGGTGCAGATGAATGTTATAAACTATGGTGCAGATGAATGTTATAAACTATGGTGCAGATGAATGTTATAAACTATGGTGCAGATGAATGTTATAAACTATGGTGCAGATGAATGTTATAAACTATGGTGCAGATGAATGTTATAAACTATGGTGCAGATTAATGTTATAAACTATAGTGCAGATGAATGTTATAATATATGGTGCAGATGAATGTTATAAACTATGGTGCAGATGAATGTTGTAAACTATGGTGTAGATGAATGTTATAAACTATGGTGCAGATTAATGTTATTAACTATGGTGCAGATGAATGTTATTAACTATGGTGCAGATGAATGTTATAATCTATGGTGCAGATGAATGTTATAAACTATGGTGCAGATGAATGTTATAAACTATGGTGCAGATGAATGTTATAATCTATGGTGCAGACAAATGTTATCAACTATGGTGCAGACGAATGTTATAAACTATGGTGCAGATGAATGTTATAAACTATGGTGCAGATGAATGTTATAATCTATGGTGCAGATGAATGTTATAAATGATGCTGCAGATAAATGTTATAAACGATGGTGCAGATGAATGTTATAATCTATGGTGCAGATAAATGTTATAATCTATGGTGCAGATGAATGTTATAATATATGCTGCAGATGAATGTTATAATCTATGGTGCAGTTGAATGTTATAAACTATGGTGCAGATAAATGTAATAATCTATGGTGCAGATGAATGTTATAATCTATGGTGCAGATGAATGTTATAAACTATGGTGCAGATAAATGTAATAATCTATGGTGCAGATGAATGTTATAAACGATGGTGCAGATGAATGTTATAATCTATGGTGCAGATGAATGTTATTAACTATAATGCAGATTAATGTTATAATCTATGCTGCAGATAAATGTTATTAACTGTGGTGCAGATGAATGTTAAAATCTATGGTGCAGATAAATGTTATAAACTATGGTGCAGATGAATGTTATAATCTATGGTGCAGATGAATGTTATTAACTATGGTGCAGATGAATGTTATAAACTATGGTGCAGAAGAATGTTATAATCTATGGTGCAGATAAATATTATTAACTATGGTGCAGATGAATGTTATAATCTATGGTGCAGACCAGTGTTATAAACTTTGGTGCAGATGAATGTTATAATCTATGGTGCAGATAAATGTTATTAACTATGGTGCAGATGAATGTTATAATCTATGGTGCAGATAAATGCTATAAACTATGGTGCAGATGAATGTTATAATCTATGGTGCAGATGAATGTTATAATCTATGGTGCAGATGAATGTTATAATCTATGGTGCAGATAAATGTTATAATCTATGGTGCAGATGAATGTTATAATCTATGGTGCAGATGAATGTCATAATCTATGGTGCAGATGAATGTTATAATCTATGGTGCAGATGAATGTTATAATCTATGGTGCAGATAAATGTTATAAACTATGGTGCAGATGAATGTTATAAACTATGATGCAGATGAATGTTATTAACTATGGTGCAGATGAATGTTATAAACTAGGGTTCAGAATTGTTATAAATGTATCGATATTTTTATCATTATCGCATCAATTCAGGAAATGTATCGCAATGTGGATTTTTCTCCATATCGCCCATATCTAACACACACACGCACACGCGCATACACACACACACACCCTGGTCTCCCACAGGACCATAAGAAGCATTTGACAGATTATTTTTCAGCACAACTTGGCTACACAAATACATATTACACACACACACACACACACACACACACACACACACACACACACACACACACACACACACACACACACAGTATAATGTTTTTGGGGGCGTCTCATTGCAGAGTGCTCTCTCATATTGTTGTGTGTGTTTCCTGAGGTTCTCTCCATCTCCAAGTTAAGTAATGATGGCAGACAGATTTAGGTCAGGCATCAAATGTCCACGGTACTCAAACACACACACACACACACACACACACACACACACACACACACACACACACACACACACACACACAAACACAAACACACAAACACACACTCTCCCACCTCCAGCCCTCTCCCTACTGTCCCCCACTCTCCGAGCATCACACACCCAGACCAGGCTGAGGACAAAATCCAGCCCCTGGTCAAAGTCTGGCCTAAATGGAGACAGAGAACACAGGACACGGAAGAGAAAGTAAGACTGAATACGATAGAGAAGGAGAGAGGAAGGGAGAAGGAGAGAGGAAGGGAGGAGAGTTGAGAGAGAGAGAGAGAAGGAGACTAGCCTCAGGATGAAGGACATTAGGACACAATAAAGGGACACAAAGACATGCTGGACGAGAGAGAGACTGTGTGTGTGTCTGTGTCTGTGTGTGTGTGTTAATGAGTGAGCGTGTGTGTATGTGCGTGCGTGACAGCATGTGCATGTGTGTGTATGGGTGCGTGTGTGTGTGCGTGTGTATGTTAGTGAGTCAGTGTGTGTGTGTGTGTGTGTGTGTGTATATTGTAGGTACATATGTAAATAGTGGTATAAGGGGATCCTACAGGTTTTATTTTCCTGCCTGATTTCCCTTGCAGACTGTATAAGACCCAACCAAATAAGCAGTGTGTGGGTGTGCGTGTGGACGTGTGTGTGTGTGTGGGTGTGTGTGTGTGTGTGTGCGTGTGGGTGTGGGCGCGCGCGTGTGTGTGTGTGTGTGTGTGTGTGTGTGAGAGTGTGTATGAAAATTAGATGTTTGTATCTGGTGGTTGATGTAAATGAATGGTATACTGGTTAGATTTGCTTTGTTTTCCTGTGACAGGCACACACACACACACACACACACACACACACACACACACACACACACACACACACACACACAACACACACACACACACACACACACACACACACACACACACACACACACACACACACACACTTCTGCCTTCCTCTCTCCATCTATTTCTTACTATCCCTCTACCTTCTCTCTTCTCTTCCTCACCTCTCCACCTATAGTATCTCTCCATCTTCTCTTCCTCACCTCTCCACCTATAGTATCTCTCCATCGTCTCTTCTCTTCCTCACCTCTCCACCTATAGTATCTCTCCATCTTCTCTTCCTCACCTCTCCACCTATAGTATCTCTCCATCTTCTCTTCCTCACCTCTCCACCTATAGTATCTCTCCATCTTCTCTTCTCTTCCTCACCTCTCCACCTATAGTATCTCTCCATCTTCTCTTCCTCACCTCTCCACCTATAGTATCTCTCCATCTTCTCTTCTCTTCCTCACCTCTCCACCTATAGTATCTCTCCATCTTCTCTTCCTCACCTCTCCACCTATAGTATCTCTCCATCTTCTCTTCTCTTCCTCACCTCTCCACCTATAGTATCTCTCTCTCTTCTCTTCCTCACCTCTCCACCTATAGTATCTCTCCATCTTCTCTTCCTCACCTCTCCACCTATAGTATCTCTCCATCTTCTCTTCTTCCTCACCTCTCCACCTATAGTATCTCTCCATCTCTCTTCCTCACCTCTCCACCTATAGTATCTCTCTCTCTTCTCTTCCTCACCTCTCCACCTATAGTATCTCTCCATCTTCTCTTCCTCACCTCTCCACCTATAGTATCTCTCCCTCTTCTCTTCCTCACCTCTCCACCTATAGTATCTCTCCATCTTCTCTTCCTCACCTCTCCACCTATAGTATCTCTCCATCTTCTCACCCATCCAAGTATGTCTCTCTTCCCCTCACATCACCTGTCTGTATTCCATTTCATTCTTCTCCCTCCTTTTCTGTCTCTCCCCTCTCTATATCTTTATACCTATCTCTCTCTCTCTCTCTCTCTCACTCTCATTCACTCTCTCTCTCTCTCTCTCTCTCAATTCAATTCAATTTATTGACATGTGAAACATTTGTTTACTTTGCCAAAGCAAGTGAAGTAGATAATAAACAAAAGTGAAATAAACAATAAAAAAACAACAGTAAACATTACTTTCACAAAAGTTCCAAAATAATTAAGACATTTCAAATGTCATATTATTTCTATATAGTGTTGTAACGATGTGCAAATAGTTAAAGTACAAAAGGGAAAATAAATAAACATAAATATGGGTTGTATTTACAATGGTGTTTGTTCTTCACTGGTTGACCTTTTCTTGTGGCAACAGGTCACACATCTTGCTGCTGTGATGGCACACTGTGGTATTTCACCCAGTAGATATGGGGGTTTATCAGAATTGAATTTGTTTTCTAATTCTTTGTGGGTCTGTGTAATATGAGGGAAGTATGTGTCTCTACAATGGTCATACATTTGGCAGGAGGTTAGGAAGTGCAGCTCAGTTTCCACCTCATTTTGTGGGCAGTGTGCACATAACCTGTCTTCTCTTGAGTACCAGATCTGCCTACAGCGGCCATTCTCAATAGCAAGGCTATGCTCACTGACTGTACATAGTCAAAGCTTTCCTTCATTTTGGGTTAGTCACAGTGGTCAGGTATTCTTCCACTGTGTACTCTCTGTTAAGGGCCAATTAGCATTCTAGTTTGCTCTGTTTTTTTGTTAATTCTTTCCAATGTGTAAAGTAATTATCTTTTTGTTTTCTCATGATTTGTGACTCACCACCTGGATCAGGTCTTCAGAAGCATAATGTGAAATTGTGTTTTTTACATTGGATAACACTAGAGACTCAGAGCTACAAAATGGTGTATCATACACTACATTTGAGGAACAACGGGAAAGTAATTCTGCTTTGAAAGTTGATCAACTTGTAAACTCGCTTTTGAGAAAATGGCCTTTGAATGTTTTGGTATCTAGTGAAGAGCTCTTCTTTGTCTACACCCATTCAGCATCGTTCACACCCTCTTAAGCTTTAGCCCCACCCATCTTGTTTCGCACTCGGAGAACATACTTGACGAACTGGCCAATGATTTGTTTACCTCCGGATAACATGAAAACTGCCTAACCAGCTCTGCTGGTAACAATTTCATGACGTTTTTTGCAGACATTTACTGACACCGGCCATATTCAACGGGTGTTGTACACAACGTTAGCTAATGAGCCAGCCAGCTAACGTCAGTTAGCTAGTTAAACAACAATGAACAAAGTGTCAACAATGCCACAGTGCTGGGAGCTAATCAACCAGGTTCAATGTTAGCTAGCTAACATTAGCCTCTAACTAGAAAAGCAAATGGCTCTGGGAAACAAATAATAACGTCAGCTAGGGAGCCAGCCAACTAAAGTTAGCTAGCTAGCTAACAGGAGCTTGAAATGAAACCACTTCTGTCAAAATTAGAAACTGTCACGTCTGCTCCCACTTTTCCCTTCCCTGGCGCTTGAGGGCGCCAGATTACCCTGCATCACACGCGCCTGTCATCAATCATGCACACCTGCCTTCCCTCGTCACTCGCATCAGCATTATTGGACTCACTTATCACCTGTTTATTTCCTCCCCTATATTTGTCAGTTCCCCAGCTCTGTTCCCCGCTGCTGCATGAATTGTTTTTCGTCTTAGTTTCTGTTTGCTGACGCTGTTCCTGTCTTGTTATCTGTTCGTTATTTATTAAATGTTACTCCCCGTAACTGCTTCGTCTCTCCAGCGTCAATACATGTGACAGAATGCAGCAGCGGGGAACAGAGCTGGGGAACTGACAAATATAGGGGAGGAAATAAACAGGAGATAAGTGAGTCCAATAATGCTGATGCGAGTGACGAGGGAAGGCAGGTGTGCATGATTGATGACAGGCGCGTGTGATGCAGGGTAATCTGGCGCCCTCAAGCGCCAGGGAAGGGAAAAGTGGGAGCAGACGTGACAGAAATGTGTAATATCTGAAAATGTAGCTAGCTAACGCTAGACTATCTTACCTGGATACATAAATCATCATGCATGATGGACGCGTCTCCCTGTCAGGAATGCATTGCCATAGTTTGAAGATGTTATCCGGAGACAGGTGTTTTCTCCATCTCTTTAGCTATCATACTCTAATTCCACTGATTTCTAAACTTCATCCTCCAGAAAGTGGAGAGCAACACTTATGCAGCTCCACCACACAATAAATTTTTAAAAAAGCTGCGTTCGGCAGGATTACCAACACAGACTGACCAATCCGAACTCCTCTCTCGGCATGTCCAGCCCACTCATTATCTCAGCCAATCATGGCTAGTGGGAAGGTTTTTGACTTTTTCTGTGGCTTAACCAACCAGGCTCGTAATTTAACAATTATAGTCGTATTTACAGATGGCATACAAGTTTGTTATTAAGGCACATGAAAGTTCACATGTTCGAAAAGGCATTTCTGCCCCCCAAAAAATAATGTTCAAATGCCTCTCCTGTGAAGTTGTGACTTGCGACAAATGCCTAGTTTCCTGAATCGGGTCACATTTGGTTGGGTCTAATTGTGTTGCTGTCCTGGGGATCTGTTTGTGTTTGTGAACACAGCCCCAGGACCAGCTGGCTTAGGGGATTCTTCTCCAGGCCCATCTCTCTGTAGGTGATGGCTTTGTTATAGAAGGTTTGGGAACTGCTTCCATTTAGATAGTTGCAGAATTTAACGTCTCTTTTCTGGATTTTGATCATTAGCAGATTGCACAAATTCTGTTTTTCCAGAATTCTGCATGCAGAGTGTCAATTTGGTGTTTGTCCCATTTTGTGAATTCTTGGTTGGTGAGCGGACCCCAGACCTCACAACCATAAAGGGCAATGGGTTCTATAACTGAATCAAGTATTTTTAGCCAGATCCTAATTGGTATGTCGAATTTGATGTTCCTTTTAATGTCATAGAAGGCCCTTCTTGCCTTGTTTCTCAGATCGTTCGCAGCTTTGTGGAAGTTACTGTGACGATCGTCAAAATGAGGAGACCAAGGTGCAGTGTGGTGAATGCTCATGATAAATTTATTTTAACTCAGAACACTAAATCAAAACAATAAACAACAGAAAATGAACATCACATTCTGCAGGCTAAACTGAGCTGTACAAAAACAAGATCCCACAACTGAAGGTGGAAAAAAGGGCTGCCTAAGTATGATTCCTAATCAGAGACAACGATAGACAGCTGCCTCTGATTAGGAACCATACTCGGCGCAACACAAAGAAATAGAAAACATAGAATGGAACATAGAAATTTACCACATAGGTCAGGGTGTGGGGTGGGCAGTCTAACAAAATAGAGAAATAAACCGTCTCTCTCAGGGCAGGGCGTGACAGTTACCTGTGGCGCTGATGTTTAGGCCGAGGTACGTATCGTTTTTTGGTTTGACCTACGAGCCTGCTGTTAATGATATTGTAGAGGATTTTCCCAAGGTTGCTATTGACGCAAATCCCATGGTAGTTATTGAGGTCAAATTTGTCTCCACCTTTGTGGATTGGGGTGATCAGTCCTTGGTTCCAAATATTGGGGAATATGCCAGAGCTGAGGATGATGCTAAAGAGTTTAAGTATAGCAATTGGAATTTGTGGTCTGTGTATTTTATAATTTCATTGAGGATACATACCATCAACACCACAGGCCTTTTAGGGTTGGAGGGTTTGAATTTTGTCTTTAGCTCATTCCATGTAATTGGATCATCCTGTGGGTTCTGGTTGTCTTTAATAGTTGATTCTAAGATTTGTATTTGGTCACGTATATGTTTTTGCTGTTTGTTCTTTGTTATAGAGCTGAAAATATTGGACAAGTGGTTTGTCCGTACATCTCCATTTTGGATAGATAACTCTTCGTGTTGTTGTTTGTTTAGTGTTTTCCAGTTTTCCCAGAAGTGGTTAGATTCTATGGATTCTTCGATTACATTGAGCTGATTTCTGACGTGCTGTTCCTTCTTTTTCCGTAGTGTATTTCTGTAACGTTTTAGTGATTCACCACAGTGAAGGTGTAGACTCAGGTTTTCTGGGTCTCTATGTTTTTGGTTGGATAGGTTTCTCAATTTCTTTCTTAGGTTTTTCATTCTTGATCAAACCATTTGCAATTGTTGTTCATTTTCTTCGGCTGTCGGCTTGAAATTGTTAGATTTGATATGGAAGCTGAGAGGTCAAGTATACAGTTTAGGTTTTCTACTGCCAAGTTTACACCTTCACTATTAGAGTAAAACGTTTTGTCCAGGAAGTTGTCTAAAAGGGATTGAATTTGTTGTTGCCTAATAGTTTTTTGGTAGGTTTCTACACTACATTCCTTCCATCTATAGCATTTCTTAATATTCTTCAGTTCCTTTGGCTTTGATGCCTCATGATTGAGTATTGCTCTGTTGAAGTAGACTGTGATTTTGCTGTGATCTGACAGGGGTGTCAGTGGGCTGACAGTGAACGGTCTGAGAGACTCTGGGTTGAGGTCAGTGATACAGTAATCTACAGTACTACTGCCAAGGGATGAGCTATAGGTGTACCTACCGTAAAATTCCCCTCGAAGCCAACCATTGACTATGTACAGACCGAGCGTGCACTTTACATTCTGTTTATAATCTCTTTGTCCACTGGTCTTTACTTCTCCCCTGTGAACTCTCTTTCCACCATCATAGTCCCCAGTCAAAACATACTGACACACACACACACACACACACGCTCCCTACAGAATACCAACACAGAGGAGAGACAGAGACAAAGATAACACACTCTTCAAAGACTTGTAACACAATCATCACACACACGCGCACGCACAGACACACAACATACATAGAAACACACACGCATGCACGAACACACACACACACACACATTGATTTGAAATTGGATTAGAATGCATTTGAAAATCATTGGGACAGGAATGGGAGTGATTCACCACTCAGTAAGACAGCCTGTCAGTAAGCAAACCCCCTACTCTCACTCTTATCACCCTACTGTCTCTGTCAGAAAACAGAAAGAGGGAGAGATTCTAAATGCCTGTTGGAATGTTCCATGGTGCATTAAAACAACTCACACACAGCAGGAGACGCCACTAGTCAACATGTGTATGACACCCACACACGCACGCACACACACACGCACGCACACAAACAGGAGTGTACATGCATGCGCCATACTGACAGGCCAAACCGTAGCCTGAGTCGTATATGTGTGGGAGTGTGTTTGTGTGTGATTGTACAGACCAAACCGTTCTTCATACATGTACCCTACCGTCGCCATTATTCCCGCTTACCTCGAACGCTCGAGTCTCCCTCCTCCTCCTCTGTCGGTCACTGCGTCTCCTCCTTCATCCCGCCTCTCTTCTCTCCTCCGGTCCCCCAATCCTTCCCTCCCGTTGTTTATCCTCGGTTCTCGCTCCCTCTCCTCCTTGCCGATGCAGTAAAAATAAGCCCGTGTAATAGGCGACCCGGTTGCTCCCGGGCGAGGCCACGCGCACCGTGTGTGTGAGAGCGAGACGGAATAAAGAAGGGAGTCAACCGATCCCTGACGTGGGAATTATCCGACAACGCGAGCGTATCCTCCTCGACGAAAAACACACCACATGAGGCAAAACAAGCCACTTTAGCGTTACACACACGCTCAATCTCCCCTAATAGGACTCGACTGTCTTTCCCGCTGTTGCACGTCACGTTGCACTAGAGTAGCGTATTATAATGATATCTCCCTCGGGTTCCTATGGCGATGACTGTAGCCTATTCTACAGGCTAGTCCAGTTGGATGACAAATACAAACGTACAGATATAACACATAGCAAATGGAAGTCATATTATATTATATTCTCTTTCGTCGATTCCAGTCAAAATGCAGTCGCACTGTTGAGGCTGGGCTATTGGCCAATGTAAAACACTTCAGTAGCGCATAGCCTAGTAGGCGACAGCATCCTTCCTCTCTCTAGCCTGGAATGCGGTGGGCTCCAAGATTACACACGGAGAGATATTATCCAGCACATTTAAAGAATGTAGGCCTGATAGTCCGTAATGCTCCATAAACCTCACGACAGAATAGAGTTGATATGACCGACGATCGAATGTATGGAATCGTTAGATACCCTAGCGTAATAACGGAAAGTAACGTACGCACTGTTTCTCAATGGCACCGATTTCCGTTAAACGCGGCCTCGTCTAGCTCTGTCTCGCTCGCTCGCT
The DNA here is from genome assembly GCF_901001165.1 of Salmo trutta. Classification (NCBI taxonomy): domain Eukaryota; kingdom Metazoa; phylum Chordata; class Actinopteri; order Salmoniformes; family Salmonidae; genus Salmo; species Salmo trutta. The sequence goes on along the minus strand of NC_042970.1, from coordinate 85,173,863 downwards.
CGCTCCCCCCTCTCTCTCTCCCTCTCCCTTTCTCTGTCTCTCTCTCCCTCTCTCTACCCCTCTCTCTCTCTCCTCTCTCTCCCTCTCTCTCTCCCTTTCTCTGTCTCTCTCTCTCTCTTATTTTCATCAAACCAACAAATCTACACTTCCACATAGGCCTAGTGGGAATCAGACAGTATAGGCTCTAATTGTAGTCTATGACATAAAGTTATTATCATTATTTTAAAACTGTAATATTTCTAAGGATTGGATCTAGGAGTCAGGAGAAAGCCTGGACCTAACCAATCCAATGCAAATCATATGTAAGATCAGTTAAAGAGCTCGTTACAAAAACCAAGCGTATTGTAGTCTACAGTACACATACAATATGTTGGCCTATACTGCATATGTTGCCTTCAGACAGTATTCACACCCCTTGACTTATTCCACATTTTGTTATGTAACAGCCTGAATTTAACATTGATTCAATTTATATTTTGTGTCAGTGATCTACACACAATACCCCATAATGTCAACGTGGAATTTTGTTTGTGGGATTTAATTTTATTAACAAAAAATTCAAAGCTGAAATATCATGAGTCAATAAGTATTCAACCCTTTGTTATGACAAGCCTAAATAAGTTCAGGAGTAAACATGTGCTTAACAAGTCACATAATTAGTTGCATGGACTCATTCCGTGTCTACACCATCTCTGTACCCCACACATACAATTATCTGTTAGGTCCCTCAATTTCAAGCACAGATTCAACCACAAAGACCAGGGAGGTTTTTCAATGCCTTGCAAAGAAGGGTACCAATTGGTAGATGTGTGTAAAAAAAAAAAGCAGACGCTGAATATCCCTATGATCATGGTGAAGTTACTAATTACACTTTGGACGGTGTATCAATACACCCAGTCACTACAAAGATACAGGCATCCTTCCTAACTCAGTTGCCGGAGAGGGAGGAAACTGCTCAGGGATTTCACCATGACGCCAATGGTGATTTTAAAACAGCTACATGGTTGAATGGTTGTGATAGGAGAAAACCGAGGTTGGATCAACAACATTGTAGTTACTCCACAATACTAACCTAAATGACAGAGTGAAAACGAAGGAAGCCTGTACAGAATTAAAATATTCAAGCATGATGGTGACTGCATCATGTTATGAGTATGTTAGTCATCAGCAAGGAGTAAGGCATTTTATAGAATAAAAAGTTGCTTACCAAGATGACATTGAATGTTCCTGAGTGGCCTAGTTACAGTTTTCACTTAAATCAGATTGAAAATCTATGGCAAGACTTGAGAATGGCTGTCTAACAATTATCAACAAACAATTTGACAGAGCTTGAAGAATTGAACAAATAATAATGGTCAAATAATGTACAATCCAGGTGTGCAAAGCTCTTAGAGACTTACCCAAAAAGACTCACAGCTGTAATCGCTGCCAACGGCGCTTCTACAAAGTATTGACTCAGTGGTGTGAATACGTATATCTGAAGTCAGGATCACCGTCGACAAAATGTTTCTGTTACAATGTCCATATCTGTAGTCATGATCACTGTCAACAACATTTATCTGTTACAATGTCCATATCTGAAGTCATGATCACTGTCAACAACACCCCATCGTGTCCAATGGTTGGGTTAGAACAGGATTGTGACTGTGTTTCCATGGAGACCCAGGTGTTCCTCCAGGAAACAGGAGACTACTCTACCTGGCTGAGGGACACTGAAGAGCCCTCCTCATTAGAAACACAAAACCCTGGGTAGAGGGGCTCAGTGAATGTGGTCTGGAATGTGTACAGGTGGGTCATTGTGTCAGAGTATATCTCATAGAAGGAAAGCGTGCCGACCGGCCAGTCCAGAAACACTCCTACTCTGAGGCGTGGAGGACAGGAGGACAGGTCTCTCTGGGGTTGAGGAGGGTTAATGAGGTGTGGAGCAGGTATAGTAGTATATTCACTATTGTGGAGGGCAGTGTAATGATTCCCACAGCAGGCCAGACTCCAGGACTTGTTATTGTATCCAAAGTCACTGGCAGAACCATCTTCTTTTCTGTTGATGCCTTTATATGTCACTCCTATGTCAGCCAGCCCGCCCCACTCTACCTCCCAGTAACAGCGCCCAGTCAGACCCTCTCCACACAGCACCTGGGGAACCAAATCAAATCTCTCTGGATGATCAGGATACGGCTGCTTCTCTTTAACCATCTTCACCCTTCTGTTCCCCTCAGACAGAGAGAGGTTTCTGTGTGCTGTGTTTGGGTCCAGTGTGAGATCACAGGCATCTGCAGACAAGAGGACAAGTTAGAGGAGAGGGAATTGGCTAGAATTTGTTAGAATGTGTGTGTGTGTGTTTAATAATAAGCTTGTTTGTCAAATGTATTGATCAATAAACTGATTCATTATAACTAACACCCTTACATGTCAGCTGTGGTTTAACCCAGAACTCTTCATTATGGTCCACACTGTGGGAGAGACAGAGGAACAGACAGAGTGAGTGACACACAGTCTGTGTATGTATACAACAATATCATTTTCACAGTAACTGTACTAACTTGAGTTTCTCCAGTCTACAGTGTGGATCCTTCAGTCTAGCAGAGAGCAGCTTTACTCCAGAATCTCCTGGGTGATTGAAGCTCAGGTCCAGTTCTCTCAGGTGGGAGGGGTTTGACCTCAGAGCTGAGGCCAGAGAAGCACAGCCTTCCTCTGTGACTCTACAGAATGACAGCCTGCAGAGACAGGTCAACATGATTTTACAACAGGACTGCTGCCCTCTAGTGGTGATAGCTGATACACAGTATAAACATATTTCCAATTAACCCAATACTGTTTCTAAATACTAACCACAGTTTCTCTAGTTTACAATGTAGATCCCCCAGTTAACCCAGTATTTACCTTATTGGTTGAGCTGACTTACTGCCTACTGTAATGATGTTGTGCTTTGACACATCATCTTTGTATTGAGCAGGTATGTTTCTAAGTACTAACCTCAGGTTCTCTAGTTGACAGTGTGGATTCTCCAGTCCAGCAGAGAGCAGCTTCACTCCTGAATCCTGCAGGTCATTGTGACTCAGATCCAGCTCTCTCAGGTGAGAGGAGTTTGAGCTGAGAACTGAGGCCAACACTTCATACCCTTTCTCTGTCAGGGAACATCCATCCAGCCTAAAGGGGATAATATATTGTAACATGATGAGTAACAAGTAAACCATTTTGAAAGCAACATTAGAAAAAACATTATAGACAAAACAAAACAATTTCATTTAACAAAATAATCTATTTAAATGCATTGTTTGCAAAGGCATCAAGCATATCAAAAGTTTTATTCTGCTAGTATTAATATGCATTTATACCTGTAGTACGTATGAATCTTTGGACCAGGCCAAAAAAAATGCATTCGAAACTTACAAACTGTCCAACAATCAATGAGTTTTCGCCATGTGAGGAACCCTCTCAAAAGTATTAACCTGTGTCTGTATTTTGCACCATCTATTGCACCGTCGCCATCGCTCATCCATATACTTACATGTACATATTCTCATTCATCCCTTAAGATTTGTGTGTATTAGGTAGTTGTTAGATATTACTGTTAGATATTATTGTTAGTGTCACGTCCTGACCAGTATAGAGGATTATTTGTATTATTTGGTCAGGGCGTGGCAGAGGTATGTTTGTTTTGTATGGTGGGGGTTTTGTGTGTGTTGTAGAGGGGTGTTTGATTTATGTGTTCCTGGGTTTTGGGTGTATGTTCTAGGTTAGTATGTTCTAGGTTGTATTTCTGCATTCTGTCTAGTTTAGGTTTTCTATGTTTAGGTTTGGGTGCTGGACTCTCAATTGGAGGCAGGTGTTTCTAGTTGCCTCTGATTGAGAGTCCTATATAGGTGTGTTTGTTTGGTAGGTTGTGGGTAGTTATCTTTTGCATTGCTGTCTGTTCAGCCTGTGAAACTGTCATCTGTCGTGTTCATTGGTTTTTCCGTGTTCATCATATTTGAATAAAATGATGTGGAGCACGCGACCCGCTGCGTATTGGTCAGACAGTGATTTCTCCTTATCTTCAGAAGATGAAGATTGTGACAATTAGATATTACTGCTTTGTCGGAACTAGAAGCACAAGCGTTTCGCTACACTCGCATTAACATCTAACCATGTGTATGTGACCAATAAAATTTGATTTTATTTTGATTTGTAGTTTACAGTGGGGATGTTTCAGAGCAGCTAAGAGTTCCCTCCCACCACCGTCAGACAGCTGACCGTTCCTCAGGTCCAGTTCTCTCAGAGGTGAGTCTGCTGATTGGAGAACGGAGGCCAGTGATCCACAGTGCTCATCAGAGAGTCTGATGTTAGCCAATCTGCAGTGGTGTAAAGTACTTAAGTAAAAATACTTTAAAGTACTACTTAAGTCGTTTTTTGGGGATCTGTACTTTACAATTTATATTTTTGCCAACCTTTACTTTTACTTCACTACATTCCTAAAGAAAATAATGTACTTTTTATTCTATATATTTTCCCTGACAGCCAAAAGTACTCGTTACATTTTGACAGAACAATGTTCCGATTCACACGCTTATCAAGAGAACATCCCTGCTCCTCCCTACTGCCTCTGATCTGGTGGACTCACTAAACACAAATGCTTCGTTTGTAAATGATGTCTGAGTGTTAGAGTGTGTCCCTGGCAATAAAAAAATGTAATATAATTGTGCCGTCTGGTTTGATTAAAATAAGGAATTTGAAATGGTTTATAGTTCTACTTTTACATTTTAGCAATTCTATTTACTTTTAATACTTAAGTATATTACAAACCAAATACTTTTAGACTTTTAATCAAGTAGTATTTTACTGGGTGACTTTCACTTTAACTTGAGTCATTTTCTATTAAGGTACCTTTACTTTTACTCAAGTATGACAAATCAGGTACTTTTTGAGATATTGCAAAAACTAACCGGGAGAGTGACACAGCACGAATGGATGAGGAGTCTGAGTGAGCAGTTTTGATTCCAGCGCGCAATAATGATTTTTGGAGGGAAAAGATACTTTTAGATCAGTAAGTAAAATGTGTGTCTCTTCTCATGCTAATGCAGTTGCATGTGTTATGTTGGCTATGACATGCTGTGGTTTTTGAGTCTCTTATTGCCTATTGGTCCACATATTTCATTATAGTGAGTGTGTTCCCCACACTATATAATATATATGCATATAAAATAAAGGTTAAATAAGATAAGCAACAGTAAACTTGAGTTCTAACTGATTTCAAAAAACATCCTCAATAGTGGTAGAGACTCAGATGACCTCTGGGAGCCAACGCCAAAGAGACTACATTCAAGTCCTCCATCCCCACACATTAAAATGTAGGAACTGGGTCCTCCAGTCTGACCCCTCTGCTGTCTCTGACTCCACCCCCACCCGGCCAACTAGAGGTGTGAAGGTTAGTACCTTTTATGTAGGGAAGCTAATGATCCATCATGTTTGACATTCCTGGGAGTGTGTAAACTTGAATTTTTTATTACCATAGCCTTGTATGTTCTCTATCGTTATGTACTTGAAAATGTATCAATGTATCAATGACTTGGGTACATTTGTTAACGCTCGTGAGGGACACCTGGGAGACTTCATAAAAAATATTATGTAGCTCTTTCATTTTATTTATTTTACCAGGTAAGTTGACTGAGAACACACTCATTTACAGCAACTACCTGGGAATAGTTACATGGGAGAGGAGGGGGATGAATGAGCCAATTGTAAGCTGGGGATGATATGATGGACAGCTTGGGAATTTAGCCAGGACACCGGGGTTAACACTCCTACTCTTACGATAAGTGCCATGGGATCATTAAGGACCTCAGAGAGTCAGGACACCCGTTTGACGTCCCATCCAAAAGACGGCACCCTACACAGGGCAATGTCCCCAATCACTGGCCTGGGGAATTGGGTTATTTTTTTTGTAGACCTAAGGAAAGAGTGCCTCCTACTGGCCCTCCAACATCACTTCCAGCAGCATCTGTTCTCCCATCCAGGGACTGACCAGGACCAACCCTGCTTAGCTTCAGAAGCAAGCCAGCAGTGGGGTGCAGGGTGGTATGCTGCTGGCATTCTTGAATGTATCAGTCTGACACTTTGCACACACACACACTACTGCCCTCTTGAAGACATCTTAATTATCCCCAGCTTCCTATCTCAATGTATGGCCTTTCTATTGCATTTCAAAGATGATGCAACAAAAATAGAAAACATGTTTTTTTGTTTGTTTTATCTTTTACCAGATCTAGCGTGTTATATTCTCCTATATTCATTTCACAACTCCACAAACTTCAAAGTGTTTCCTTTCAAATAATATCAAGAATATTCATACCCAAATCTAACTGCCTGTAGCTTAGGACCTGAAGAAAGGGTATGTTATTTTAGGCGAAAATGTAGATGAAGGCTCTGTCATTTAGGTCATTTGGTAAAAAGCCAATTTGACATATGTAGGAGTCTGCTGTTAATGATAATGCAGAGGATTTTCCCGAGGTTGATCTTGAAGCATATCCCACGGTAGTTATTGGGGTCGAATTTCTGTCCACTTTTGGATGGAATGATCAGTCCTTGGTTCCAAAAATTGGGGAAGATGCCAGAGCTCAGGATGATGTTAAAGAGTTTAAATATAGCCAATTGGAATTTGTGGCCTGTATATTTTATCATTTAATTTAGGATACTATCAACACCCAGGCCTTTTTGGGTTTGTATTTGGTCCTGTACAGATGTTGGATCTGCTCTACAGGGCCATAAGCAAACAAGAAAACACACACCCAGAGACGGTGCTCATAGTGGCCAGTGACTTTAACGCAGGAAATCTGAAATCCGTTTTAGGTAATATGTACCAGCATGTCACCTGTGTAACTACAGGCTACTCCACACACAGAGATGCATACAGTACACATCTCTCCCTCACACTCCATTTGGCAAATCTGACTCTATCCTCCTGATTCCTGCTTACAAGCAAAAATTCATGTAAGTACCAATACAGAAGTGGTCCGAGGAATCATATGCTAAGCTACAGGACTATTTCGCTAGCACCGACTGGAATATGTTCTGGGATTCATCCAATGGCATTGAGGAGTTTACCACATCAATCACTGGCTTCATTAATACTGTACATATCAAACAGGTAAAGTGTCAATACAGGACCAAGATCGAATCCTACTATACCGGCTCTGACGGTTGTCGGATGTAGCAGAGCTTGCAAACCATCATGTATTACAAAGGGAAACCCAGCCGCGAGATTTCCAGTGACGCGAGCCTACCAGACGAGCTAAATACCTTCTGTGAGTGCTTCGAGGCTAGCAACACTGAACTATGCATGAGAGAACCAACGGTTTTGGATTACTTTGTGATCACGGGCCAGAAGGTTTTCCAGGACGGGTACTCAAAGCATGTGCTGACCAGCTGGCAAGTGTCTTCACTGACATTTTCAACCTCTCCCTGACCCAGTCTGTAATACCTACATTTTTCACGCAGACCACCATAGTCCCTGTGCCCAAGACCACCAGGTAACCTGTCTAAATGACTATCGCCCTGTAGCACTCACATCTGTAGCCCTGAAATGCTTTGATCAGGGCTCACATCAACACCAACTCAGACACCCTGGACCCAGTCCAATTCGCATTTCACCCCAACAGATCTACAGATGATGCAATCTCTATTGCACTCTACACTGCCCTTTCCCACCTGGACAAAAGGAACACCTACGTGAGAATGCTATTCATTCACTACAGCTCAGCGTTCAACACCATAGTGCCTTCCAAGCTCATCACTAAGCGACGGACCCTGGGATTAAACACCTCACTCTGCAACTGGATCCTGGACTTCCTGGTGGGCCACCCCCAGGTGGTAAGGGTAGGTAACAACACATGCGTCATGCTGACTCTCAACACTGGGGCCACTCTGGGCTGCATGCTTAGTCCCCTCCTTGTTCACCCAAGACTGCACTACTCCAACAACATCATTAAGTTTGCAGATTACATGATGGTGGGAGGCCTGATCAGCGACGATGATGAGACAGCCTACAGTGAGGAAGTCAGAGACGTCAGCAAGACAAAGTAGCTGATCCTGTGCTACATGTCATTTTAGGCGAAAATTGAAAAAAAAGGCCAATCCTTACGAGGCTAATTATTTAACTGTACTAGAATGCTTAAGGCTGCAATTTGTTTTATACATCGGTTATCGGTATCGTTTTGGGGGGGGGCAAGGAAAATATTGGATATCGGTATCGCCAAAAAATGTAATATCGGTGCATCACTAGTAGTTTCCGATCCTCTTAACGAGAGATCAGCTGTGTGGGTGATTTTAGTGCGTGTTGATGGGATACCGAGAGATCAGCTGGCGTTAATTTAGTGGCCATCAGTGGTTGCATTCGGCCGATATAATTATTGATATTTGTGATTTTTACATGATGATATTACTTACTTTGCCTTTCTGCATTTCATTACAGCTGGGATCAGTCTGTTCCTCAATGATATGCTGTATTTCCGCAGGTCAACCTCATCCAGCACACCTTTTGACATCAGCAGTGCGTTGGCCAGTGCTGAGCAGTGAGTAGGTGACAGTTTTTCTTCTTGTCCATATCCTGACTTCAGGAAGTTGTCAATGTCCTCATGTACTGAATCATCTTTCATCTCAGTCAAGCAGATGAGTAGATTGATGTACCTATCAGGTGAGACTTCATCTACATTTGGCTTCCTGAGGTATTTCTTAATTTCCTCAACAGTCTCTGAGCTGATCTCTGTTTGTGGCAGAAGGTCTTGTAACAGTCTCTGGTTGGATTCTGTTGAGATGCCAACAAGGAAGCGGAGGAACAGGTCCAGGTGTCCATTCTCACTCTTCAAGGCTTTATCCACCATCATCTTCAGCAGCTCATGCAAGGGCAGCTCTGATGACACATGCGCAATGAAAGACTCCAGGGCCTTGATGTTCTTGCTCGCACAGCAGTGGAACACGTACAGAGCAGCAAGGAACTCCTGGAAGCTCAGGTGAACAAAGCAGTACACTTTCTTTCGATACAACCCATGCTCTTGTTTCAGGATTTCTGTGCAAAACCCAGAGTATACTGAGGCTTCACTGACATCAATGCCACACTCTTCTAGGTCTTTCTTATAGAATATCAGATTTCCCTTCACCAGCTGTTCAAATGCAAGTTGTGTCAGTTTGAGAATTATTTCTTTGTTTCTTTCTATGATTGTGGCCAGATCCATCTCATATTTCCCATCATACTTCTTGCTTTTCAGTTGTGTCTGAACGAGCAGGAAGTGATTGTACATCTCAGTCAGAGTTGTGATCTCTCCACTCAACTTGTTCTTAAGAACCATGGCAGTAATCCAACAGAAGACTGGTATGTGGCACATGATGTGGAGGCTCCTTGATGTATTAATGTGAGAGATGATTTTCCTGGCCAGCTTCTCATCCTCAACATTCTTCTCAAAATACTCTTCTTTCTGTTTGTCATTGAACCCTCGTACTTCTGTCACCTTGTCGATGTACTCATGGGGGACCTGATTGGATGCTGCTGGTCGGGAGGTTATCCAGAGGAGAGCTTCGGGCAGTAGATTTCCCTCAATGAGGTTTGTCATCAACCTGTCAACTGATGACGTTTCAGTTAGATCACTCAACTTCTTGTTCTGATGAAAACCTAATGGTAGTCGGCTTTCATCCAGACCGTCAAAGATGAACATGACTTTACAATCTGCATATTTCTGTGCATCTTTTATCTCTTTAAGTTTGGGGTGGAAGTAATTCAGAAGTCCATGAAGACTGTACTGATCATCTTTAATCAAATTCAGCTCTCTGAAAGGGAGCACAAAGACCAATTCAACATCACGATTAGCTTTTTCTTCAGCCCAGTCGAGGATGAACTTCTGCACAGAGAATGTTTTTCCGATGCCAGCGATGCCCTTCGTCAGCACAGTTCTGATGGATCCCTCCGTTTCTCCCTCTTCTCCAGATAAGGGTTTGAAGATGTCATTGTAGTTGATTGGAGTGTCTGTAGATTTTTCTGTCCTGGGTGTATATTCAATCTGTCGAATCTCATGTTGGTCATTAACCCCTTCACTCTCTCCATGTGTGATGTAGAGTTGTCTGTAGATATTGTTGAGGTGAGTATGTTGCAATGCAGTGCCTTCAAATACAAATCCAAACTTCTTCAGACTGGCTTTATGTTCCTCTTTAACTCTTTGTGTGATGTCATTCACTGAAAAGAACACCACACTTTAAAACTTCAATAAGTAAAGTTACAAGAGAAAGTGTGTCTGAGGAAGTCCCAAAGCATCATCAAAGATCCCACACACCCCAGCCACGAGCTGTTCACTCCCTTACCATATGGCAGATTGATAGTAACTGTCTCTAAACCTGTTGGTATCTACAAGACTGCTGAACACTTGAACTGGACTGACTACCTGCACTGACTCACACACACACTGATATACACTCATCCACCCACACACACACAGATATACACTCATCCACACACACACCCACAGATACACTCACTCACCCACACAGATATACAACTCACTCACCCACACAGATATACACCCATCAACACACACACACACAGATATACAACTCACTCACCCACACAGATATACAACTCACTCACCCACACAGATATACAACTCACTCACCCACACAGATATACAACTCACTCACCCACACAGATATACAACTCACTCACCCACACAGATATACAACTCACTCACCCACACAGATATACACCCATCAACACACACACACACACACACACACACACACAATCATGCTTGATTGTTGTTGCTAAATACAATTTATACACTTATCACACACCTATTACTTTATGTTCTTTTTTATCTTATTGTTGTTGTATCCTTTACAGATGACTAATAAAACGTGAAACTTGTGTGTGTACATTATACATTGTGTGATGTTAGCCTTAACAGACATACCTCTCATTTCCGTAATGATCTCAGTACAGACAGGCCCACCTGGAAGGGAAGAAGAATATATTCTACTGTAATTCAAACAGACTTCAGTCAGAGGTATCAAACGAGGTTTAGAGGACACTGATGTGAGAGAGTTAGACAGAGAGAGCGAGAGAGACAGACCTAGCTCCTGGATCAAATAAGGCTCTTTCTCCTGGAGGATCCTGTAGAAGGCTGATTTGACTTTAACTGAGTTTAAGGTCTTGTACAGCTCCCTCATCTGGTCCTGTCTGGTCCGGGCAGCATCGATGTTAGAGTACGCCTCATCATGGATCATACCCAACTGGACCAGTGTATCTGATATGGGCATCACCATGGTAACCCTCTGAATGAGCACAGCCCTGTGTCTGTCCACAAACTTTGCATCTAGGGTGGAGAATGGACAGGTGTATTACACACACACACACACACACACTACAAAAACATGCATGTTACAAACAAATCCAGGTAAGAAACACATCGATACATTATAAATATATAGGTAACTGTACAGTATTTATTTTACACACGAGACTCATTTAAAATAGAAAATATAGAAATAGTAGAAAGATAAAGCTATTGTCAATAGACTATCGTACAAAATAACCATTACTTCATAAGGAGACCATTTCTGGTGTATCACCTCAGATACATTACCTTCTCTCCTCCCTTCAGTGTCCCCCTTTTTTCTCCTCCTTTTGGAGCAGATGCTCTCCATCTCTTTGTCTCTACAGTCTTTATCTATGAGACACAGAAAATAAATCCCATAATATTGATTTGTATTATATAATATGTAGGAAAAAAATACTAAATAAACTCAGCAAAAAAAGAAATGTCCTCTCTCTGTCAACTGTGTTTATTTTCAGCAAACTTAACATGTGTAAATATTTGTATGAACATAACAGGATTCAACAACTGAGACATAAACTGAACAAGTTCCACAGACATGTGACTAACAGAAATTGAATAATGTGTCCCTGAACAAAGGGGGGGGGGGAGTAACAGTCAGTATCTGGTGGCTGCATTGAGTACTGCAGTGCATCTCCTCCTCATGGACTGCACCAGATTTGCCAGTTCTTTCTGTGAGATGTTACCCCACTCTTCCACCAAGGCACCTGCAAGTTCCCGGACATTTCTGTGGGGAATGGCCCTAGCCCTCACCCTCCGCTCCAACAGGTCCCAGACGTGCTCAATGGGATTGAGATCCGGGCTCTTCGCTGGCCATGGCAGGACACTGACATTCCTGTCTTGCAGGAAATCACGCACAGAACGAGCAGTATGGCTGGTGGCATTGTCATGCTGGAGGGTCATGTCAGGATGAGCCTGCAGGAAGGGTACCACATGAGGGAGGAGGATGTCTTCCGTGTAACACACAGCGTTGAGATTGCCTGCAATGACAACAAGCTCAGTCCGATGATGCTGTGACACACCGCCCCAGACCATGACGGACCCTCCACCTCCAAATCGATCCCGCTCCAGAGTACAGGCCTCGGTGTAACGCTCATCCCTTCGACGATAAACACAAATACGACCATCACCCCTGGTGAGACAAAACCGCGACTCGTCAGTGCAGATCACTTTTTGCCAGTCCTGTCTGGGTTTGTGCCCATAGGCGAGGTGAGGACCTGCCTTACAACAGGCCTACAAGCCCTCAGTCCAGCCTCTCTCAGCCTATTGCGGACAGTCTGAGCACTGATGGAGGGATTGTACGTTCCTGGTGTAACTCAGGCAGTTGTTGTTGCCATCCTGTACCTGTCCTGCAGGTGTGATGTTCGGATGTACCGATCCTGTGCAGGTGTTGTTACACGTGGTCTGCCACTGCGAGGACGATCAGCTGTCCGTCCTGTCTCCCTGTAGCTCTGTCTTAGGCGTCTCACAATACGGACATTGCAATTTATTGCCCTGGCCACATCTGCAGTTCTCATGCCTCCTTGCAGCATGCCTAAGGCACGTTCACACAGATGAGCAGGGACCCTGGGCATCTTTCTTTTGGTGTTTTTCAGTCAGTAGAAAGGACACTAAAGAGGCCTAAGTTTTCATAACTGTGACCTTAATTGCCAACCGTCTGCTGTTAGTGTCTTAACAACCGTTCCACAGGTGCATGTTCATTAATTGTTTATGGGTCATTGAACAAGCATGGGAAACGGTGTTTAAACCCTTTACAACTTAGAACTGTAAAGTTATTTGGATTTTTAAGAATGATTTTTTAAAGACAGGGTCCTGAAAAAGGGACGTTGCTTTTTTTGCTGAGTTTACAATTGCAGATGTTTTTACAATTGCAAAATACAATTCATGAAGGATGAAAATGTGTCATTTGACTTGTATTTATATATGTGTTTAGCATTGAGAGAACATTTAAATACCAAAATAAACTTTGCTTTTTAGTGACTCTTTATGCAATGTCATGACTTTGACTTTCCATCTTACTGTCACAGAAACAGAAAGTGACTAGGGGCGCTATTTTAAGAATAGAAAACCAACAGATACGCTTTCACAAAATGGCGCCCTATGTGTCCATAACAATGCAACACACTTGAAGAACAATTTGTGTTGTCATTTCCAGTCACAACTTATGGACTTGTTTACATGCTGCTGTGAGGTTTGTTACTACTTCATTGCTAATGTAAATTTGCTACTTGCTAACTTTACAGTTTTTACCTTTACATTTTTAATAAACGTTTAATATTTTGATTTTTCATGAAACTTTTTTACCCCGGACGCTTTATCTGGACATGGTTCTACAGGACCTCCACCAGTCGAAAAAGCAAAGTAGTAACATTAACATTATGCCATCTAACTTCAGGAGAACTATCGCCTTATGGTGAGGATAGCCGTGCTGCAAGCCCAGCTTCAGACGCAATCGTAAGGCAAGGGTCATTTAAGTGTAGGAAAGGATAACACAGCGTCTGCACCACCAAGTACAGATAACGTTAGTAGTATAAATTCCGTCGCACAGTCCCAGCATCGGACAATTTTCTCATGGCTTATGGAAGGAAATGCTGTCGGAATGCTCAACCGGTGGCGCTCATTCAGCCGACAGAAACGTTCAACCGGTTCTCCCCATTAATTGACTTCCTCTTTTATCATATCATCTGAACATATTATTAAACAACTGTTTATTGAAGTAAGTTTCTTACCTTTATGGTGAAGTAAGGGATAGCTTTTCTCAGAGTTGTGGTTTTCGTCTTACTTATTCTCTTTGCAGTACTGTTACTGGTAGAACAGGAAGTAGCTACGTGGCTGTGTCAACAACACATTTGTAAAAAAAAAAAAAGGAAAAGCACAACAGGCTGGGTTTGTGCAAAAGACAAAGAAAAGGGAGAGACAGCGAGAGAGAAAGTGAGAGAGAGACCTAATAGGCTTCTGACATATTTGTTACATTATCATAAAAACAACAGCGTCATCATCATCATCCAGATGAATGATGAATAACCAAGTCCTTTACTGACAATGTAGCGTTGACTTATGTTTTAATATGAATATATCAACATAAATGATATACACATTACAAATGTACATAACAATCAGTTGTTAATGCTCAGTGTAAAGCATTGAGGTGACCTACAGAAGCTGTCTTCTTTTCCGGCAACGTCACGCCACAACACTGGACAGTAACTAGTGCCAATATTATCCAACCACTGCTATTAGCAACATTTTATATTACACAGTCATTGCTAATTTCTAGTTAGCATTAGTTCATATTATTCAACGATTGCCAATCCATACTTAGTGTCAATTATTAATTAAACAGCATGACCATTACACAGGTGCACCTTGTGCTCTCTCTCTCTCTACAGTGCCACAGATGTCTCCAGTTTTGAGGGAGTGTGCAATTGGCATTGCTAATCGTTAGTTAGCATCAGTTCATATAATTCAGTGATTGCTAATCGCTTGTTAGCATCAGTTCATATTATTTAGTCACTGCTAATCGTTAGTTAGCATCAGCATTAGCATCAGTGTTTTGAGGCCTAGTGAAAAGCTTTATAACACTACAACCCATTATTGTCTGAGTCCCGAATGTCACACTACATCCCTACATAGTGCACTACTTTTGACCAGAGCTCTGTGGGCCCTGATCATAAATAGTGCACTATGAAGGGAATAGGGTTCCATATGGGACGCAACAATTGTCTTGGCAGCATCAGCAATCCAGTCATTAACAGAAGTGACAATCAACCAATCAAGAGGTCTGTCTTGACAGAACCAACCAATCATTGGAGAGAATTCACATGATTGGCCTGTGCTTAAGAGGAGTGGAGTCCCACACACAATATTATTCACATCTCAACCCCAGGACCACCCTTCACCTCCTCTTCATCATCCTCCTCCTCTACCTCCTCCTCCTCCACCAGCTCCTCCTCCATTCTGCTTCTCATCCTTCTTTCTCTCTTTCCTCCTCCTCGTCCTCTTCTCCCTCATCCTCTCCGGCTCCACAACCCCCACACCCCCACTGCCTCCTCCTCCTCTTCTCCCTCATCCTCTCCGGCTCCACCCCCCCCCCCCCCCACCCCCACTGCCTCCTCCTCCTCTCCCTCATCCTCTCCGGCTCCACCACCCCCCCACCCCCACTGCCTCCTCCTCCTCTCCCTCATCCTCTCCGGCTCCACCACCCCCCCACCCCCACTGCCTCCTCCTCCTCTTCTCCCTCATCCTCTCCGGCTCCACCCCCCCCCACCCCCACTGCCTCCTCCTCCTCTCCCTCATCCTCTCCGGCTCCACCACCCCCCCACCCCCACTGCCTCCTCCTCCTCTCCCTCA
This sequence comes from Salmo trutta, assembly GCF_901001165.1. Classification (NCBI taxonomy): domain Eukaryota; kingdom Metazoa; phylum Chordata; class Actinopteri; order Salmoniformes; family Salmonidae; genus Salmo; species Salmo trutta. The sequence goes on along the minus strand of NC_042970.1, from coordinate 85,158,162 downwards.
TCCTCTCCGGCTCCACCACCCCCCCACCCCCACTGCCTCCTCCTCCTCTTCTCCCTCATCCTCTCCGGCTCCACCCCCCCCCACCCCCACTGCCTCCTCCTCCTCTTCTCCCTCATCCTCTCCGGCTCCACCACCCCCCCACCCCCACTGCCTCCTCCTCCTCTCCCTCATCCTCTCCGGCTCCACCACCCCCCCACCCCCACTGCCTCCTCCTCCTCTTCTCCCTCATCCTCTCCGGCTCCACCACCCCCCCACCCCCACTGCCTCCTCCTCCTCTTCTCCCTCATCCTCTCCGGCTCCACCACCCCCCCACCCCCACTGCCTCTTCCTCTTCTTCGTCTTCACCTTGTATTTGAGGCGGCGTATCGGGTCAGTGACGCTCCGCATCTTTTTGTCATCAAACTCCTCGTTCAGCATGAAGTTCCTGTCGATAAGCTCGGCTGATTCCTGTCAGACACACGTTGTTATACACACGTTATATACACACACGCACACGCATAATATATACATACATACATACATACATACATACATACATACATACATACATACATACATACATACACAAAATAAAGGAAACACTTGAGTAAATGAGAGATACAAAGTGCTTCCTTCTGCACAGCTGTGGTTCCTGACATCCCATCATGCTTAGGGTCATGTATAAAAATGTCCAGCTTCCCATTATTCTGGCTACCATGTCTAGAAGAAGAGATCTCATTGACTTTGAAAGGTGGTTCAGAAGTGTGTGTGTGTGTGTGAGCGCACGTGTGCACGTGTGTGTGTGTGTGTGTGTGTAGAGTCACCAGATCTCAACCCAATTGAGTGGCACCTGAGACAGCGTTTTCCACCACCATCAACAAAACACCAAATTATGGAATTTTTCGTAGAAGAATGGTGTCACATCCCTCCAATAGAGTTCCAGACACTTGTAGAATCTGTGCCATTGAAGCTGTTCTGGCTCGTGGTGACCCAACGCCCTATTAGGACACTTTATGTTGGTGTTTCCGTTATTCTGGGAGTTACCTGTATATAAATACATGCATACACGTTGTATACATACATGTGCTTTGACACACAACTGACGCATAGAGTAACATGACCTAGTTTATGAGGCCACACACACACACACACACACATGATACACACACACACACACACACGATACACACACACGTTCTACACACAAACACAATTTTTTTCAAACACATTTTTTATACACACTTTATATACACGCACATAATATTATACACACACACTTTATACACATGCACACAATATTGTACACACACATTGTCATACACACACAAACAATGTTGTATACACACACATGCACGTTATACACACACACATTACATATATACACACACACGTTAAACGCACACGTTACACAAACATACATTATACACACACACACACACAGACATTATCCATTACACACAACCACACACACACACAGACATTATCCATTACACACACACACACACACACAGACATTATCCATTACACACACACACACACACACACACACACACACACACACACACACACACACACACACACACAGACATTATCCATTACACACACACACACACACACACACACACACACACACACACACACACACAGACATTATCCATTACACACACACACAGACATACACACACACACACACACACCTGCCAGTTGTGGAAGCAGTCGGTTCCGAGGCTGCTTATCTCAGAGACAGTGTTGGGAAGTAGAACAGAACAGTCTGGACCTCGGTACGTCCTCTACCTCAAACATAGACTCCAGCTCTCTGATACACACACAGACAGACAGACAGACAGACAGACAGACAGACAGACAGACAGACAGACAGACAGACAGACAGACACACACACAGACACACACACACAGACACACACACAGACACACACACAGACACACACACAGACACACACAGACAGAGACAAGTTGTCATACACACACATTATATACACACCCACACATATTACATACACACAATCACTATACACACACATGCACACAGTGCAAGATATACACATACACCCACTCTATAGCCAAACACTCCTCCCCACCCAACCCCATCCATACCATACCTGCGATAGGGGTCATCGTGGGTTAGGAACAGGCATCTCTCCTCCCCACCCAACCCCATCCATCCATACCTGCGATAGGGGTCATCGTGGGTTAGGAACAGGCATTTCTCCTCCCCACCCAACCCCATCCATCCATCCATACCTGTGATAGGGGTCATCGTGGGTTAGGAACAGGCATTTCTCCTCCCCACCCACCCACCCAACCCCATCCATCCATACCTGTGATAGGGGTCATCGTGGGTTAGGAACAGGCATTTCTCCTCCCCACCCAACCCCATCCATCCATACCTGTGATAGGGGTCATCGTGGGTTAGGAACAGGCATCTCTCCTCCCCACCCACCCAACCCCATCCATCCATACCTGTGATAGGGGTCATCGTGGGTTAGGAACAGGCATCTCTCCTCCCCACCCACCCACCCCCATCCATCCATACCTGCGATAGGGGTCATCGTGGGTTAGGAACAGGCATTTCTTGGGCAGCTCTTTGAGGAGGTTCTCCAGCTGCTCCTCTGATTGGTCCAGGCTGATGTATAGAAGGACCAACTGGGCGGAGCGTTCCACGTAGAACTCATCAGTTAGACGCTTGAAGAAGTCCTAAGTGGAGGGGGTAGATGGGGGGGAAGGAAAGGGGAAGGGTGTAGAGGGAGGGAGGCAAGATATGAGATGTTTATAATACCTTAATTGGCAGAGAGAGAGAGAGAGAGAGAGAGAGAGAGAGAGAGAGAGAGAGAACGAGAGAGAAAAAAGAGAACGAGAGAGAGAGAGAGAGACAGAGGAAAGAGAAAGAGAGAGACTATAGATTGACAAGTGAGTCAATGTGTGAGTGTGTGTGTGTGTGTGTGTGCGCCTAGGAGCCTGTGAGCGGTGTGTGTGTTTACCTTAAGCGTTGGGACGAACTCCTGGCACCGTTGGCAGTCTGCGGAACCGAAGAACAGGAGCAGGATCCGGTTCTGGAGACGGAGGATGACTTCCCGTTCCGTATCGTACTCAACACGGTCTCTGTTGTTACATACTAGTGAATGACCTAGGAACAAGTCTACCATGGTCTACTACTGGGGGGGAGGAGAGGAGAGAGAGGAGAAGGAACGTGAGAGAGAGAGAGACAGGAGAGAGAGGGAAAGAAATCACGTCAGTACACCCCAGTGAAGTTGCATGAGAAGTGAGGATAGGGAATAGGTGGCCATGGGTCCTGGTTAAAAGTAGTGCACTAGATAGGGAATAGGGGGCATGGCTCCTGGTTAAAAGTAGTGCACATGATAGGGAATGCCATTTGAGGACTCGGCCTCTCTCAGCTAAGATGAGCTAAGCATAAATATATATATATATATTTATTTTTTTCCCAAGATGGCGTAGCAGTGCAGACGTGATTTGCCGTTCGCTCGTTTACTTTTTGTATTTTTCGTCTTTTTTGTATATATTTCAATATATTTTTCAATCTCTTTTCCATTTTTAAATTCAATATACCTTCCGGTAACCCGCCTCACTCAATGTGACATGGATCCAATATTTAGACGTTATAGCCAGAACCTCCATCAGGAGCTTGCCATGAGAAGCTAACCAGCTAATTAACTACTAGCTATTTAGTCATTGTTAGCCACTGCTAGCGGCCTTTACCTTCTGCACAGGCACCAGACGTTTTTTAGCCTGGATACCTACCAGCCTTGGACTGTTTTTCTCCACTACAACGCCGGATTCCTGCCATAAACCCTAGACCATTACTCCTGATCATCACAGCTAGCTAGCTGCCACCGAGTGACCCAGCCCCGAAGCTAGCCCTGAGCCAGGCCCACCTCCCGGCCTACTCTGTGATCACCCGGCTACTCACCTGATGCCTCCCGGACTCTACCCCCAACACGGCTAGAATCCACTACTCCACCGTATACTTGATGTAAGCTCTGGACCTTTGCATCGAATCATCACTGCTAGCTAGCTGCTACCGAGTGGCTATAGTGGCTAAGGCCCCTGCCCCGGAGCTAGCACCAGTTAGCCCCTGCCCGGAGCTAGCACCAGTTAGCCGCGAGCCAGGCGCATCTCCCGGATAGCAAACAAAATTACTACAACTACAATACCTCTTTGCCATATGGCCCGGACCTTTTGTCAAGATGTTATTCCATACGCTGTGCCCTCAACCGGCCTTTGCCGGACGTCGGGGCAGACGCTTCTACTTACCCCGGCCTGCTAACTTTAAACGCTGTGTCTCCCACGTGCTAGCGTAGTAATGACTACCCCGCGGCTTCCCTGTTCCATCTATTGCTGTTCACTGGATCCTATGATCACTTGGCTACATAGCTGATGCCTGCTGGACTGTTCATTTATCACGGTATTCCACTTCGTTTGTTTATCTGTCGGCCCCAGCACCGAACTCAGGCCCTGTGTGTAGTTAACCGACCCTCTCTGCCCATTCATCGCCATTTTACCTGTTGTTGTTGTCTTAGCTGATTAGCTGTTGTTGTCTTACCCGTTGTTGTCTTAGCTAGCTCTCCCAATCAACACCTGTGATTACTTTATGCCTCGTTTTATGTCTCTCTCAAATGTCAATATGCCTTGTATACTGTTGTTTAGGATAGTTATCATTGGTTTAGTTTACTGCGGAGCCCATGGTCCCACTCTAAATGCCTCAGATGCCTCCTTTGTCCCACCTCGCACACATGCGGTGACCTCACCCAATATAACTAGCGTGTCCAGAGATGCAACCTCTCTTATCATCACTCAGTGCCTGGGCTTACCTCCACTGTACCCGCACCCCACCATACCCCTGTCTGCACATTATGCCCTGAATCTATTCTACCAGGCCCAGAAATCTGCTCCTTTTATTCTCTGTCCCCAACGCACTAGACAACCAGTTCTTATAGCCTTTAGCCGTACCCTCATCCTACTCCTCCTCTGTTCCTCGGCTGATGTAGAGGTTAACCCAGGCCCTGCGTGTCCCCAGGGACTCTCATTTGTTTACTTCTGTAATCAAAAAAGCCTTGGTTTCATGCATGTTAACATCAGAAGCCTCCTCCCTAAGTTTGTTTTACTCACTGCTTTAGCACACTCCGCCAACCCTGATGTCCTTGCCGTGTCTGAATCCTGGCTTAGGAAGGCCACCAAAAATTCTGAGATTTCCATAACCAAATACAACATTTTCCATCAAGGTTGAACTGCCAAAGGGGGAGGAGTTGCAATCTACTGCAGAGATAGCTTGCAAAGCTCTGTCATACTTTCCAGGTCTATGCCCAAACAGTTCGAGCTTCTAATTTTAAAATTGAATCTCCAGAAATAAGTCTCTCACTGTTGCCGCCTGTTATAGACCCCCCTCAGCTCCCAGCTGTGCCCTGGACACCATATGTGAAATGATTGCCTCTCATCTATCTTCAGAGTTCGATCTGTTAGGTGACCGAAACTGGGATATGCTTAACACCCCGGCAGTCCTACAATCTAAGCTAGATGCCCTCAATCTCACACAAATCATCAAGGAACCCATCAGGTGCAACCCTAAATCCGTAAACATGGGCACCCTCATAGATATCATCCTGACCAACTTGCCCTCCAAATACACCTCTGCTGTTTTCAATCAGCGATCACTGCCTCATTGCCTGCATCCGCTAATGGGTCCGCGGTCAAACGACCACCCCTCATCACTGTCAAACGCTCCCTAAAACACTTCAGCGAGCAGGCCGTTCTAATCGACCTGGCCCGGGTATCCTGGAAGGATATTGACCTCATCCCGTCAGTCGAGGATGCCTGGTCGTTCATTAAAAGTAATTAAATAAGCATGCCCCTTTCAAAAAATGTAGAACTAAGAACAGATATAGCCCTTGGTTCACTCCAGACCTGACTGCCCTTGACCAGCACAAAAACATCCTGTGGCGGACTGCAATAGCATCGAATGGTCCCCGCGATATGCAACTGTTCAGGGAAGTCAGGAACCAATACACGCAGTCAGTCAGGAAAGCAAATGCTAGCTTTTTAAAACAGTTTTGGGACACTGTAAAGTCCATGGAGAACAAGAGCACCTCATCCCAGCTGCCCACTGCACTGAGGCTAGGTAACAGGTTTACCACCGATAAATCCATGATAATCAACAATTTCAATAAGCATTTCTCTACGGCTGGCCATGCTTTCCGCCTGGCTACCCCAACCCCGGCCAACAGCTCCGCACCCCCCGCAGCTACTTGCCCGAGCCTCCCCAGCTTCTCCTTCACCCAAATCCAGATAGCAGATGTTCTGAAAGAGCTGCAAAACCTGGACCCGTACAAATCAGCTGGGCTAGACAATCTGGATCCTCTTTCTAAAATTATCCTCCGCCATTGTTGCAACCCCTATTGCCACTCTGTTCAACCTCTCTTTCGTATCGTCCGAGATCCCTAAAGATTGGAGAGCTGCCGTCATCCTCCTCTTCAAAGGGGGTGACACTCTAGACCCAAACTGTTATAGACCTATATCTATCCTGCCCTGCCTTTCTAAAGTCTTCGAAAGCCAAGTTAACAAACAGATCACTGACCATTTCGAATCCAACCGTACCTTCTCTGCTGTACAATCCAGTTTCCGAGCTGGTCACGGGTGCACCTCAGCCATACTCAAGGTACTAAACGATATCATAACCGCCATCGATAAAAGACAGTACTGTGCAGCCGTCTTCATCGACCTGGCCAAGGCTTTCGACTCTGTCAATCACCACATTCTTATCGGCAGACTCAATAGCCTTGGTTTCTCAAATGACTTCCTCGCCTGGTTCACCAACTACTTCGCAGACAGAGTTCAGTGTGTCAAATCGGAGGGCCTGTTGTCTGGACCGACGGCAGTCTCTATGGTGGTATATATCCCTGTATATATCAATGTTGTCGCTCTTGCTACGCAGACAACACCATTCTGTATACATCTGGCCCTTCTTTGGACACTGTGTTAACTGTCCTCCAAACGAGCTTCAATGCCATACAACACTACTTTCATGGCCTCCAACTGCTCTTAAATGCTAGTAAAACCAAATGCATGCTTTTCAACCGTTCGCTGCCCGCCTGCCCGACTAGCATCACTACTCTGGACGGTTCTGACCTAGAATATGTGGACAACTACAAATACCTAGGTGTCTGGCTAGACTGTAAACTCTCCTTCCAGACTCATATTAAACATCTCCAATCCAAAATCAAATCTGGAAACTTACCCTAGTAAAACTGACTATCCTACCGATCCTCGACTTCGGCAGTCCATCTGTAAATAGCCCACCCAATCTACCTACCTCATCCCCATATTGTTTTAATTTACTTTTCTGCTCTTTTGCACACCAGTATCTCTACTTGCACATCATCATCTGCTCATCTATCACTCCAGTGTTAATCTGCTAAATTGTAATTACTTTGCTACTATGGCCTATTTATTGCCTTACCTCCTCAAGCCATTTGCACACACTGTATATAGACTTTCTATTTGTTCTACTGTGTTATTGACTGTACGCTTGTTTATTCCATGTGTAACTGTGTTGTTGTTTGTGTCGCACTGCTTTGCTTTATCTTGGCCAGGTCGCAGTTGTAAATGACAACATGTTCTCAACTAGCTTACCTGGTTAAATAAAGGTGAAAAAAATATACTATTATTGTTGTGTTGCTTACTAGTTAGCCCTGTAAGCTACAGTTGGTAGGCACCCATAAAAATAATAATAATCTACCCTGGAAATATAATCTATAGAACAGGCCTCCCCATTCAAGTCAACGATGGCATAATAGGTGGACTAAAACTATCTCTAGATCGAACAGATATCTACCAGATATCTCAGAGCGTTGACCTTCAGACTGTAGTCTGTAGTCCTCTCTGTCTCTCCGTCTGGCAGGTTGTCCAAAAAACGTTCCCGTTATCGATTTTTCTTCATCTTCATCTTCATCTTGTCTGCTCCTCTGTTGTTTCCCTCCCTCTCTCTCTCCCTCACTCGCCCTCGCTCCCTTCTTTCCGTTATTCCTTCATTCTTTATTCGTCTGCCTCTCTTCCCATTGTTTTCCGTCCCTCCCTCTCTCTGTTTCTCTATCTCTCTCTCTCTCTGTTTCTCTATCTCTCTCTCTCTCTCTCTCTCTCTCTCTCTCTCTCTCTGTTCCCGTGTCTCTCTCCCTGTCGCCTCCCCTCTCCTCCCCCTAGAGTGGGAGATTAGCTGGGTCAGAAGAGTAGGGTGAGTCAGACACTGAGAATATCACCTGTGTGGGAGACAGAGAGAGATAGAAGAAAGAGTGAGAAGAGACATAGAGAGAGACAGAGAGAGGTAAGTCAGCTAAACCCCAGCGGATCAACTACACTAATCACATTACATCAGAAGGAGAGGGGAGAAGAGAGAAAGATAGTGTGACGGGTGGTGGTGCTGCGTCCAGACTCTGTGTGTGTGTGTGTGTGTGTGTGTGTGTGTGTGTGTGTGTGTGTGTGTGTGTGTGTGTGTGTGTGTGTGTGTGTGTGTGTGTGTGTGTGTCTGACTGTGGTGTTAAATGATTACTATGAAGTGTGTTGGTGTTAATCCAATAAGAAACACAGGCTGAAAATACCTGCAGACTAATGAGAGAGAGAGAGAGAGAGAGAGAGAGAGAGAGAGAGAGAGAGAGAGAGAGAGAGAGAGAGAGAGAGAGAGAGAGAGAGATCCACCCACCCTCCTTCCCTTGGCTTGCTCTTGGTGCAGCTCATGCGAAATATCGAAAGAAGACGCCCCCTGTAGGCCAGGGGAAGGCAACTAGATTCAACTGTGGTACAACTAGATACACCATTCTGTATACATCTGGCCCTTCTTTGGACACTGTGTTAACAAACTCCAGACGAGCTTCAATGCCATACAACTCTCCTTCCATAGCCTCCAACTGCTCTTAAATACAAGTAAAACTAAATGCATGCTCTTCAACTGATCACTGCCTGCACCTGCCGCCCGTCCAGCATCACTACTCTGGACAGTTCTGACTTAGAATATGTGGACAACTACAAATACCTAGGTGTCTGGTTAGACTGTAAACTCTCCTTCCAGACTCACATTAAGCATCTCCAAACCAAAATGAAATCTAGAATCGGCTTCCTATTTTGCAACAAAGCCTCCTTCACTCATGCTGCCAAACATACCCTCGTAAAACTGACCATCCTACCGATCCTCGACTTCGGCGATGTCATTTATAAAATAGCCTCCAATACTCTACTCAACAAATTGGATGCAGTCTATCACAGTGCCGTCCGTTTTGTCACCAAAGTCCCATATATTACCCACCACTGCGACCTGTACACTCTCGTTGGCTGGCCCTCGCTTCATACTCGTCGCCAAACCCACTGGCTCCAGGTCATTTTACATTTACATTTACGTCATTTAGCAGACGCTCTTATCCAGAGCGACTTACAAACTGGTGCATTCACCTTATGATATCCAGTGGAACAACCACTTTACAATAGTACATCTATATCTTTTTTTTGGGGGGGGGGGGGGTTAGAAGGATTACTTTATCCTATCCCAGGTATTCCTTAAAGAGGTGGGGTTTCAGGTGTCTCCGGAAGGTGGTGATTGACTCCGCTGTCCTGGCGTCGTGAGGGAGCTTGTTCCACCATTGGGGTGCCAGAGCAGTGAACAGTTTTGACTGGGCTGAGCGGGAACTGTGCTTCCTCAGAGGTAGGGAGGCGAGCAGGCCAGAGGTGGATGAACGCAGTGCCCTTGTTTGGGTGTAGGGCCTGATCAGAGCCTGAAGGTACGGAGGTGCCGTTCCCCTCACAGCTCCGTAGGCAAGCACCATGGACTTGTAGCGGAACGATCTGGTGGACGTGGACAAATAATTGTTTGGTGTAATGTTGTGTAATGTTGTGGAAGATTGTTTCTTGTTTTGCATGTGCCTGACAAGACTGTTTTGTTGTTTGTTTTGTTTTTTCGTTTTGTTATTTCGGTGTTCTCTTTAGTTAAAATAAATAACAAGATGAGCATCCACATTCCTGCTGCGTTTTGGTCCTCTATTCCCGACGACAGCCGTTACAAAATTAATGTGAACATGAGGACACAAAGGAGAGATTTAATTAAAATATCATCTTTTAATACATTTTTAATGCTGAAGTTTTTTAATGCTGAAAAAAATCTATGTATGTTGGCGGATGCTTTAGTCCAGGTCTGGGAGGAGATCCCTCAGGGGACCATCCGCCACCTCATCAGGAGCATGCCCAGGCGTTGTAGGGAGGTCATACAGGCACGTGGAGGCCACACACACTACTGAGCCTCATTTTGACTTGTTTTAAGGACATTACATCAAAGTTGGATCAGCCTGTAGTGTGGTTTTCCACTTTAATTTTGAGTCTGACTCCAAATCCAGACCTCTATGGGTTGATAAATTGGATTTCCATTGATTATTTTTGTGTGATTTTGTTGTCAGCACATTCAACTATGTAAAGAAAAAAGTATTTAATAAGATTATTTATTTCATTCAGATCTAGGATGTGTTGTTTGTGTTCCCTTTATTTTTTTGAGCAGTATATATATATATATATAGAGAGAGAGAGAGAGAGAGAGAGAGAGAGAGAGAGAGAGAGAGAGAGAGAGAGAGAGAGAGAGAGAGAGAGATCTACCTCACATGCTTTGGCAATGTCAACACATGTTTCCCATGCCAATAAAGCCCCTTGAATTGAATTGAATTGAGAGAGAGAGAGAGAGAGGTGGGGGTTGTAACTTGACCTATGCTGGATTCAATACTACTTCATCTGTGATTGCCGGGAGCTAAGGACCAATAAAAATAGTCCCAAAATAGGTAAACCCCGCCCATCTTGCACATGTAGGCTAAAGAAAAAGCTCAAAGAACTTGAAAGAGTTCAGATACTAAAGTTAACCTCTATGACACACATACATCTAGCATTCAGTTCATGGAGTTACACACAGGTACTGATATAGACACACACACTCAAACACACATACAAACACACACATACACACCCACTCACACACACATACGCACCCATACACACACAAACACATGCATACGCACACACACACACAAAATACCAATATCCCCTCCCTCTCTCACTCTTTCTCTCGCTCTCTCTACGCTTTCCCTTCCCTCCCCCCTCTCGCTCTCTTTCCCTCTTCTCATGCCCTTTCTCCCTCCCTCCTTCAGTCTCTCCCTCCCTCTTCTCCCTCTCCCTCCCGCTCTCTCTCACAACTGTCTCCCTCTTTCACTCTCTCTCTCTCTCTCTCTTTCTCTCTATATATATATCCCTCTCTCACTCTCTTTCCCTCCCTCCCTTTCTCTTTCTCTCCTCCCCTTTTTGTTCCTCTCTCCACCTTCTTGCACTCCTGCTCAGAAAAATAATCCATGGAGGCTCTCAGACTAGAAGCTGGAGGATTAGGGTCCCTCTCAGGGGGTTCCACCCCGCTCAAGGCCCTTCTCCCTGGGGCAGAGGGCTTCGTCCTTCCCCCTGGAGATCCAGAGCTGTGCCGGGAGCATGGAGAGAAGTTTATCTTGTTCTGTGTGGATGACCTGGAGCCAGTGTGCAGTCAGTGTGGACTGACTGAGACCCACGAGGGGCACAGAGTCTACCCCATAACGGAGGCTGTACCTGACTGTAAGGTAAGAGACAGACAGGCAGGCAGGCACGCAGACAGACAGACAAGTAGACAGACAGACAAGCACACAGACATACAGATAGATAGATCGACAGACAGACAGACAGACAGACAGACAGACAGACAGACAGACAGACAGACAGACATGTCTACAAGCTACCTACACCCCTACTTTATGTAACTTCGCATTTAAATATCTGTTCATCGAGTATCTGCCATTTAGCAGATACTTTTATTTGATGTGGCATATCTGTGCAGTTACATACATCCACTCTGTTGTTGTTGCCATGCCACATACATACAGATGTAGCATCGTAATTTGACCAGTATTGTCGCAGCAAAATAATCCTGCAGCAACAGGATTTGAACGTTCAGTCCATACTGTTTCTTGATCGGTGGTTAGGCTATTAGCTGGCTAATATGAGGCTACATGAAGTGTGATACTGTTAATTTAACCGTGTGTTACTGCAGGTTTTCAGTGAATTGATGTAAATCATGAAGCTCATCTGCATTTTATGTGGTGCAGGAAAATTCTCAGCAACAAAAGAGTTATGACATTAAGATCCTACACCTGTACGTGTTTGACTCATGAAGTGTTATTTCGGTTCCTGTCTCCCATGTGTTTTGACACTTAACTGACGCGTAGAGTAACATGACCTAGTCTATGAGGCCACACACACACACACACACACACACACACACACACACACACACACACACACACACACACACACACACAAGCAGGGGTGGACTTGCCATCTGGCATTTCAGGCAAATGACAGATGGGCTTGTCCACTTTTAGCCCAGTGGGCTAGTGTAACTTGTTTCTTTTTTAGCAATGTTATTATCTGGGTAATGATGGGGGATTCACAAAAAAGGCCTCAAGGAAAAAAATGGGCCAGTGTGGGGGCCCTTAAAATGGGCCAGTGTGGGGGTCCTTAAAATGGGCCAGTGTGGGGGTCCTTAAAATGGGCCAGTGTGGGGGCCCTTAAAATGGGCCAGTGTGGGGGCCCTTTAAAATGGGCCAGTGTGGGGTTCCTTTAAAATGGGCCAGTGTGGGGGCCCTTAAAATGGGCCAGTGTGGGGGCCTATTTTGGGACTGTTGGAACAGTCCCAAAATGTTTTGCAGGTCATCAATGAAGTTGTCAAGAACTTTCAAAATGTGTGAAGCAAAACACATCCCACTGTGACACTTTCTGTATGTTGAAAGTTCTATATCTTCAGTAGATTTTTTTTTTTTTGCAATTCGATCACTTTACAACTTCATTTTCATTACCTCAAAAAATCTAATCAAATCAAATCTCCTTCCAGCACAATACCAGTGTCTACATATGTGAAAACAGCACATTTCTACGTTTTGCAGAAGAAAAAAAATTAAGTAAAACATCTCTATTGATGACATCATCAAAAGTTGAAACATTTTCCAAACCTCGTTTTAGGTTTTGAAAATCACCGTTTTTCTTACTTTTAATCCCACGCTGTGATGTCACATAGAAGCATTTTTTGGGGACTTTTCTTTTCTTTTTAATCACAGATCATAGAGAATATCATTCACGATTGACAGTGATGATGGCATATTTTGAAAGTAGGTAGGCCTAATTTGGTGTTTGAGGGTATAAAAATACAAACATTTATTCAAGTCAATGTGTGTAAGAAATTATGACACCATTTATTATTATTTTTTGTGCACTGGCAACTAAAAAAAACTGTCACTAAACCACTGTTTAAAGAGAGTACTAAGTAGAACATAATTATATACAGTCTCCAATCTTTATATTATTTTTTTAAAGGCCGACACGATATCATTTCTCCCGGTCTCTGGCCCACACTCCAGTACAGTAGGTGGCGGTAATGCATCATTACACTTTGACTGCCACCCGCAGATAAACCCCCGAAGAAGTAGAAGGAGCTCGTCAGCCACCACCGTAGCTTGCTAGCCAACATAGCCAGAACATTGTAGCTCTTTAGACGGTTTCGGTGAATGGGAAGTCGCTGTGTTTGAAACACACGTCTGTCGTATCTACTAGTTACCCCGTTTAATTGCATATTTACGTTGTTAGTCATCTAGCTGGCTGGTTAAGTTAGCACTAGGCTAGTTGTTTATGCTAACTAGCTAGCTAACATCCCCGACCATGAGCTCACTAAACTACTCTCCCACTGCCAAAGAACAGGAGGTCTGCTGGACGGAGAAAGAGGGTCTGTGGCTTAATATTGTCGTGAAAGAAGAGGAGGAAGAGGAGGACGTCACAGTGAAAGGAGATTCAGAAGCGCTCAGAGTGAAAGAGAAGGAGGAGGAGAAAGAGGGGGATGTCGTTTTTGGAGTGAAGGAGCAGGGGGAGGTTACTGTCACATTGGAAAATGAGGAAGACAAAACTGGAGATCTGATGAACACCGGTAAGTAACTAGTGGGGTGATGATAATGAGCTAAAGGAACCTTTAATGTTCTGTTTAGAGGCGAATTGGCTCTGACAGCCAAAACAGCCAAAAACTCAATCTAAACGTGAATCGGTTCTCAATTGCGGTACAGAAACATAAATCCCTCTACTTTCATATCACATCAAGATAATTAACCAAATGCTAAATATACACTTACTGTACACCAGAGGAGGCTGGTGGGGGGATCTATAGGAGGACAGGCTCATTGTAATGGCTGGAATGGAATAAATGGAACGGTATTAAACATATAGAAACCACGTTCGGATCCATTCCAGCCATTACAATGAGCCCGTCCTCCTATAGTTCCTTCCACCAGCCTCCACTGCTGTACACTGTTTTAACCACAGTGAATGATAGAGGTCTTTAGTGGCCAAAAGACTGTATTAGTATGGGCAGATCCATTGAAGGCTTCCATCATTTTAATGTAGTCAACGGGTGGGACTTCCAACTTCATTGGCTGAGCCCTCCTGGTGACCCAGTTGGAGTCACGTCCAACCGGGTCATCAGGTGGGATCAGCCAATCGTGAAGAAGAAAATGGACTACTTCAAAATGGAGATAGCCTCAATGGCGCTGCCCATAAGGCTGTCAGAGACACTATAATGGCACAGATACAATGAGGAATCCTCTATCTATCTCTATAGTCGCAACAGTCGCAGCCGACAATATTTTTCTGTGACAACACGTTTGTGGTGTCTGTCTTCTGTTTACACACAGGTGTTAGGAGACGCAGATGGCTAATTATCACAGGTAGTCCCCTCTGTCTTCTGTTTACACACAGGTGTTAGGAGACACAGATAGCTAATTATCACAGGTAGTCCCCTCTGTCTTCTGTTTACACACAGGTGTTAGGAGACGCAGATGGCTAATTATCACAGGTAGTCCCCTCTGTCTTCTGTTTACACACAGGTGTTAGGAGACACAGATAGCTAATTATCACAGGTAGTCCCCTCTGTCTTCTGTTTACACACAGGTGTTAGGAGACGCAGATAGCTAATTATCACAGGTAGTCCCCTCTGTCTTCTGTTTACACACAGGTGTTAGGAGACGCAGATAGCTAATTATCACAGGTAGTCCCCTCTGTCTTCTGTTTACACACAGGTGTTAGGAGACGCAGATAGCTAATTATCACAGGTAGTCCCCTCTGTCTTCTGTTTACACACAGGTGTTAGATGCAGATAGCTAATTATCACAGGTAGTCCCCTCTGTCTTCTGTTTACACACAGGTGTTAGATGCAGATGGGTAATTATCACAGGTAGTCCCCTCTGTCTTCTGTTTACACACAGGTGTTAGGAGACACAGATAGCTAATTATCACAGGTAGTCCCCTCTGTCTTCCGGCTGTTTTCTGTAAACACCCTCTGTAACATGGTGATGGCCGTGTGGGAACCCTCACCCTATAAAGGTGTGTCACTGTAACCTTTTTTCATTTTTTTATATAATTTCTTGCTGATATGAAAAATAAGGTCCTTATGCTTCCAAAACCGTACCACAAACGATGCATGTTGATGTTCAGACCGAGCATCTGGCCTCTTAACAAAACTCCCACGTACAGAAGACCCCTTCGTCTAATGACTCTTATCAAATTTTATTGGTCACACATTTAGCAGATGTTATTGCGGGTGTAGTGAAAAGCTTGTGTGTCTAGCTCCAACAGTGCAGTAGTATCTAACAATTCACAACAACAATAATACACACACATCTAAAAGTAAAAGAATGGAATTCTGTGTAATATAATGGAACTGAGAGTCATGATCAAGTCCTTGACGGTTGATGAAGAAAACAATACATTATTCAAATACTGAGCTAGCCTATAGTGTATGCCCAGTCAAAACTGTTCGCTGCTCTGGCACCCCAATGGTGGAACAAGCTCCCCCACGACGCCAGGACAGCGGAGTCAATCACCACCTTCCGGAGACACCTGAAACCCCACCTCTTTAAGGAATACCTGGGATAGGATAAAGTAATCCTTCTAACCCCCCCCCCCCCCCCAAAAGATTTAGATGCACTATTGTAAAGTGGTTGTTCCACTGGATATCTTAAGGTGAATGCACCAATTTGTAAGTCGCTCTGGATAAGAGCGTCTGCTAAATGACTTAAATGTAAATGTAAAATGGAGGAATTCTATACAATTGCTCAGAGAAAAATATTCTCAAAGGTAGTTTGTACCGGAGATGCCAAGTCGAGGTCCAAGAGGCTCCTAAACAGCTTCTACCCCCAAGCCATAAGACTCCTGAACAGCTAATCAAATGGCTGCCCTGCCCCCCCACCCCCTCATCTACACTGCTGCTACTCTCTGTTATCTATGCATAGTCACTTTAATAACTCTACCTACATGTACATACCGTAATTTCCGGACTATAAGCCGCAACTTTTTTCCCACGCTTTGAACCTCGCGGCTTAAACAATGACTCGGCTAATATATGGATTTTTCCCGCTTTAATTTTTTTTCTCCAAAAAAACACATTCTGTGACGTGCTCAGTTTTTTGGCGGCATGAAGCTTTCATTAGACCAATGAAATTGGCGAACGGGTTAAGGTCAAACAACTTTTATGTTTACTGTTTAGATTAAATCGAGCGCTCTCAAATTACGGTAGTCATTTTGTCACTCTCATCATGGCAAAGACACGGAGAAATGCATATGATGCAGCTTTCAAGTTGAAGGCGATTGATCTGGCTGTTGGAAAAGGAAATAGAGCTGCTGCACGGGAGCTTGGTCTTAATGAGTCGATGATAAGACGTTGGAAACAGCAGCGTGAGGAATTGACTCAGTGCAAAAAGACAACTAAAGCTTACTGCTATTTTTTTTTTTTGTTACAAGCCGTGTTTCGTTAAAGCCTATTTATTTTTGTTACAAGCCGTGTTTCGTTAAAGCCTGTGTAAAGTTCAATTGTTTCAATGTACCGGTAGGCACCTGCGGCTTATAGACATGTGCGGCTTATTTATGTTCAAAATGTATATATATATATTTTTAATTCAGTGGGTGCGGCTTATATTCAGGTACGCTCAATAGTCCGGAAATTACGGTAATTACCTCAATACCACTACCCCCTGTTTATAGCTCCACTATTGTTATTTACTGCTGCTCTTTAATTATTTGTTATTCTTATCTCTTACTTTTTGTTGTTGTAGGGAGTTTCTTAAAACTGCATTGTTGGTTAAGGGCTTGTAGGTAAGCATTTCACTGTAAGGTGAACCTGTTGTATTCGGCGCATGTGACAAATACAATTTGATTTGATTTTCATTTTATTCGCAAAAAGTTAGGGGTCAAAATTATGGACACCTCTGTTTTCATTACCTTTCAATACCTCACATTGTGAGAATAACGGCACTGAGCCTTTTTCTAAAATGTGTTTCTAAAAAGTGTTGTTGGGAGGGATCTTTGACTAATTCCTCCATACAGAATCCTTCCAGATCTTTGACTAATTCTTCCATACAGAATCCTTCCAGATCTTTGACTAATTCCTCCATACAGAATCCTTCCAGATCTTTGACTAATTCTTCCATACAGAATCCTTCCAGATCTTTGACTAATTCTTCCATACAGAATCCTTCCAGATCTTTGACTAATTCCTCCATACAGAATCCTTCCAGATCTTTGACTAATTCCTCCATACAGAATCCTTCCAGATCTTTGAAATCTTTTTGTCTCTTATGGGCTGTCCTTGTCAATTCAAACCACAGGTTTTCAATAGGTTTCAAGTCACTGAGATGGATTGAAACAACATTTGAGATTTTGAGGCCAATTATACATTTATTTACAGATTTTAATGTGTGCTTGGGGTTATTGTCTTGCTGGAAGATCCACTTGCAGCCAAGTGTCAGCCTCCTGGCAGAGGCAACAAGGTTTTGGGCTAAAATGTACTGGTAATATGTGAGGTACAAGGATATGATGCCGTTGACCTTAACAAGGGCTCCAGTGGAAGAAAAATAGCCTCATAGCATAAAATATCCACCACCATATTTTACAGTAGCTATGGGGTTATTTTCTGCTCATGCATTGTAATTTCGACGCCAAACCCACCACTGGCGTACGTGGCCAAACGGCTCTATTTTCATGTCATCCCATACATGTAAACGCCTGGAGTTTTCTAACCAGCTTTGGCACTTGGATTGGAACCGGTGCTTTGGTCAGATGACATGAAAATAGAGCTCTTTGGTCAAGCACACCAATGGTATTGAGAACAGTGTCCATTTCAAGAATTCAAAACCGAGATGTCCATCATTTTAACCCCTTCCTTTTTGAGAATGTGTTATTACTTGTTAAACAAAATCTCTTTCTCTGAGCAATTGTAATAGTATAAAATAATATAATTTCCCAAATTTCTCTCAGTATTTTAATGATTTATTGTAGACGGTCATTATTGTTCATCTTTATCCGCGGTGTACACACTTTAACACAAACTCTGCAGTTTGCCCATGAGAGCAAAATTATCTTTTTTTAAACATTATTTAATGAATTTGTTTTTAAAATCTCAATGGTGTTATTTGTTTTTTAGTTATCAGGTAACGGTCCGATCTGATTGAAATCTCTAAGATACTATATCATGTCTATTATTATAAGAGGTTGTAATTTATAGCCAAATTATGAAGAGGACCGAATCAGGAAAAGAAAAGATCAAATTATGAAGAGGACAGAATCAAGAAAACGAAGGATCATTTCAATATGGATTAAATGTTAAAAATAAAACAAGAGGTTATTGAATTTAAGCAATAAGGCATGAGAATATTTCTATTCAATAACACAAACTAAAATATCAACTAATACATGGTATTTCTGATAGAACTGCCTAACAGATATAGAGCAGGCATCAGCCAGTCTTTAGTTATATTTCTGATAGCACTGTCTAACAGTTATAGAGCAGGCATCAGCCAGTCTTTAGTTATATTTCTGATAGCACTGTCTAACAGTTATAGAGCAGGCATCAGCCAGTCTTTAGTTATATTTCTGATAGCACTGTCTAACAGTTATAGAGCAGGCATCAGCCAGTCTTTAGTTCTATTTCTGATAGCACTGTCTAACAGTTATAGAGCAGGCATCAGCCAGTCTTTAGTTCTATTTCTGATAGCACTGTCTAACAGATATAGAGCAGGCATCAGCCAGTCTTTAGTTATATTTCTGATAGCACTGTCTAACAGTTATAGAGCAGGCATCAGCCAGTCTTTAGTTATATTTCTGATAGCACTGTCTAACAGTTATAGAGCAGGCATCAGCCAGTCTAGTTATATTTCTGATAGCACTGTCTAACAGATATAGAGCAGGCATCAGCCAGTCTTTAGTTATATTTCTGATAGCACTGTCTAACAGTTATAGAGCAGGCATCAGCCAGTCTTTAGTTATATTTCTGATAGCACTGTCTAACAGTTATAGAGCAGGCATCAGCCAGTCTAGTTATATTTCTGATAGCACTGTCTAACAGTTATAGAGCAGGCATCAGCCAGTCTTTAGTTATATTTCTGATAGCACTGCCTAACAGATATAGAGCAGGCATCAGCCAGTCTAGTTATATTTCTGATAGCACTGTCTAACAGTTATAGAGCAGGCATCAGCCAGTCTAGTTCTATTTCTGATAGAACTGCCTAACAGTTATAGAGCAGGCATCAGCCAGTCTTTAGTTATATTTCTGATAGCACTGTCTAACAGTTATAGAGCAGGCATCAGCCAGTCTAGTTATATTTCTGATAGCACTGTCTAACAGTTATAGAGCAGGCATCAGCCAGTCTTTAGTTATATTTCTGATAGCACTGTCTAACAGATATAGAGCAGGCATCAGCCAGTCTAGTTCTATTTCTGATAGCACTGTCTAACAGATATAGAGCAGGCATCAGCCAGTCTTTAGTTATATTTCTGATAGCACTGTCTAACAGTTATAGAGCAGGCATCAGCCAGTCTAGTTATATTTCTGATAGCACTGTCTAACAGTTATAGAGCAGGCATCAGCCAGTCTTTAGTTATATTTCTGATAGCACTGTCTAACAGTTATAGAGCAGGCATCAGCCAGTCTAGTTATATTTCTGATAGCACTGTCTAACAGATATAGAGCAGGCATCAGCCAGTCTAGTTCTATTTCTGATACCCCTGTCTAACAGTTATAGAGCAGGCATCAGCCAGTCTAGTTATATTTCTGATAGAACTGTCTAACAGTTATAGAGCAGGCATCAGCCAGTCTAGTTATATTTCTGATAGCACTGTCTAACAGTTATAGAGCAGGCATCAGCCAGTCTAGTTATATTTCTGATAGAACTGTCTAACAGTTATAGAGCAGGCATCAGCCAGTCTAGTTATATTTCTGATAGAACTGTCTAACAGTTATAGAGCAGGCATCAGCCAGTCTAGTTATATTTCTGATAGAACTGTCTAACAGATATAGAGCAGGCATCAGCCAGTCTAGTTCTATTTCTGATAGAACTGCCTAACAGATATAGAGCAGGCATCAGCCAGTCTTCTATTTCTGAGGTTGAGAGACAAAAGCTTCTATTAGCATAGTTTCTAGTCAAGCACACTTGTTGTCCATTATTAACAGAAATTGTTTCTATGCTGGCAGTCTAATTTTCTTTTCCCTTGCTAGCTAGCCAACTAAAGCTAACACAGTCGCATCAAGTTCACCTTTGTTTATTTGTTATATAAACATGATGAACGTGGGGTAAACAGTGCCATTTATTTTTTATTTAACCTTTTATTTAACTAGGCAAGTCAGTTAAGAACAAATTCTTATTTACTATGACGGCCTACAGCGGCAATAAGATGCTTCCTTACAGGTTTATCTCTCGACAGTGCAACAATACTATAACATTAAATGAGATGGAAACAGAATTTTGCAAGAATATATTGCAGAATATAATAGAAGATAGTCAACTAATTAAAACGGATATTTCCAACCTGGGCCGGGGAATTGTGCAGTAGACTGTGTTAGTAGTGGGACATTGAGCAGTATAATGAATGAAAATACCATTCACTCATGCATTTTGATCGATGTACGGATCAATTAAGTTCATGTCTTGTCATAATCTTGTGCAAATCAATACATTTTCTAATTAGTTCAATACATTTAGTTGATTTCCTACTATGATCAGTACATTTTCTAATGTTGCTGAATTCTGTTTTAATGTCTGTAATCCGTGATTCCGTTCTGCACATCGGAGATTTGATTGGGTCTTACAGATGGCAAGGTTTATACAATTCCCCTCTGTTTCATACCAAATGTTAGGCAAGAAGCATGGGGTAAAAATGGAGATTAGTTTATGAATTGCCAGGCTGGGCTGTGGGACAGTGCGTAGGGATAATTCAAATGGAACTATTAAAGCGATGCATCAGGATTTTAGCAACGAGGCCCTTTATCTACTTCCCTAGAGGCAGATGAACTTGTGAATACCATTTTTATGTCTCTGTCAAGTATGAAGGAAGTTAGTTAGTTTCTGCTAGCATGCTAGCAGATACTATAGACTTCCAGTGATTATGCTAACGCTAGTTAGCAATTGCGCTACGGCTAGTTAGAAACTTCCGTCAAACTGCATGCATAGACATACAAATCGTACTAGTAGATATTGTGAAAATTCTGAAATATCCCTTTAACAGGCATTACTTGTGGATTATTGTGAATAACTAACAGCTATCAACCAATCAGCATCCAGGATCCAAATGTACCGTTTGGGATCTAGTCTGGATTAAACCTCATAGGAAGACAGTTTAATCATGTGGAGGTTTCATTTCAGTTTAACTAAATACTCTGTTTGTCTTTGGCAGGAGAGAGGCCAGACTTTCCCTCTGACAGTGGGAAGAGTCCCTCAGGGGAACCAGACCCAGAGACACCCAAACCAGTGAGACCACACCACTGCTCCCACTGCGGAAAGAGTTTTACCTGGTTATCAAAGCTGAAAGAGCACGAGAGAACACACACTGGAGAAAAGCCTTACCAATGTGCCATTTGTGGAAAGACTTTTACCCAGTTAGGCGGCTTTCAATATCATGAGCGGACACACAGAGAAAAAAATACCTACCACTGCTCTCAGAATGGAAAAACATTTACCCGGTTAGGGAACCTGAAAAAGAATGAGAGAATACACACACAGGAAGAGAAGACAAACCACTGTTCCCAGTGTGGAAAGAGTTTTAAATGGTTATCAAAGCTGAAAGAGCATGAGAGGACTCACACAGGAGAAAAACCTTTCCAATGCTCCCATTGTGAAAAGAAATTTAACCAGTCATCACATCTGAAAGAGCATGAGAGAATACACACAGGAGAGAAGCCTTTCCAATGTTCTAAGTGTGGAAAGGGTTTTACCTGGTTATGGAACCTGAAAACACACGAGAGGACACACACAGGAGAAAAGCCATACCAATGCTCCCTGTGTGGAAAGACTTTTACACAGTTAGGGGGCTTTAAATATCACGAGAGAACACACACAGAAAAAAAGACCTACCACTGCTCTCTGTGTGAAAAGACATTTACCCGGTTAGGGAACCTAAAAAAGCATGAGACAATACACACACAGGAAGAGAAGGCTCCCAGTGCAGAAAGACTTTTAGTCAGTTAGGGAACCTGAAAGAGTATGAAATAACACAGCCAATTCGCCCCTGGCTTCTATCCTGTATATCTGGCAATTCTGGCAAATGCCAGGTGGGCTGGACCATTTTTTAGTTGGGTGGGGTGGTCAAAATTGACACAGACTTTTTTTTATACATTAAAATACAAAAATGAAAAAGGTGACATGGCCTGCGGCCCATGGGCCTGTTAATATATATTTGTACGATTTTTGGGCAATTTCTCAGTTATACTAATGAGCCTTTGGCTGATCAGTGCAGTAGAACCTTCACTGGGCAACGGTCGGCTCCCCTACCAAGTTGGGCTGGCCAATTTTCCCATTCAAACGCGGCATCAGCAAAGAGACGTGCTCCGACTGTCATCAGTTATACAGGCAATATAGACTGTCATCAGTAAGGCAGCCAATATAGACTGTCATCAGTTAGGCAGCCAATATAGACTGTCATCAGTAAGGCAGCCAATATAGACTGTCATCAATAAGGCAGCCAATATAGACTGTCATCAGTAAGGCAGCCAATATAGACTGTCATCAGTAAGGCAGCCAATATAGACTGTCATCAGTAAGGCAGCCAATATAGACTGTCATCAGTAAGGCAGCCAATATAGACTGTCATCAGTAAGGCAGCCAATATAGACTGCCATCAGTTAGGCAGCCAATATAGACTGTCATCAGTAAGGCAGCCAATATAGACTGTCATCAATAAGGCAGCCAATATAGACTGTCATCAATAAGGCAGCCAATATAGACTGTCATCAGTAAGGCAGCCAATATAGACTGTCATCAGTAAGGCAGCCAATATAGACTGCCATCAGTAAGGCAGACAATATAGACTGCCATCAGTTAGGCAGCCAATATAGACTGTCATCAGTTAGGCAGCCAATATAGACTGTCATCAGTAAGGCAGCCAATATAGACTGTCATCAGTAAGGCAGCCAATATAGACTGTCATCAGTAAGGCAGCCAATATAGACTGTCATCAGTAAGGCAGCCAATATAGACTGTCATCAGTAAGGCAGCCAATATAGACTGTCATCAGTTAGGCAGCCAATATAGACTGTCATCAGTTAGGCAGCCAATATAGACTGTCATCAGTTAGGCAGCCAATATAGACTGTCATCAGTAAGGCAGCCAATATAGACTGTCATCAGTAAGGCAGCCAATATAGACTGTCATCAGTAAGGCAGCCAATATAGACTGTCATCAGTAAGGCAGCCAATATAGACTGTCATCAGTAAGGCAGCCAATATAGACTGTCATCAGTTAGGCAGCCAATATAGACTGTCATCAGTAAGGCAGCCAATATAGACTGTCATCAGTAAGGCAGCCAATATAGACTGTCATCAGTAAGGCAGCCAATATAGACTGTCATCAGTAAGGCAGCCAATATAGACTGTCATCAGTAAGGCAGCCAATATAGACTGTCATCAGTAAGGCAGCCAATATAGACTGTCATCAGTAAGGCAGCCAATATAGACTGTCATCAGTTAGGCAGCCAATATAGACTGTCATCAGTAAGGCAGCCAATATAGACTGCCATCAGTTAGGCAGCCAATATAGACTGTCATCAGTAAGGCAGCCAATATAGACTGCCATCAGTAAGGCAGCCAAGATCATGGATCGTAATAAAGGATGAAGGCTACAACCTCTGGCTGTTGTAACTAAGGATATTACAGTAGCAGAAGGCTACAACCTTCTCTGACTGTTGTAACTAAGGATATTACAGTAGCACAAGGCTACAACCTTCTCTGGCTGTTGTAACTAAGGATATTACAGTAGCAGAAGGCTACAACCTTCTCTGTCTGTTGTAAGTAAGGATATTGCAGAAGCAGGGCATTGTATTGGTGCAAAACAATCTGCGTTTTAACCACACGTTTACATTTGTGATGACGTAATCTTTATAGTTATGCTGCCATATCTTAGCCTGAGATGCTGAAAAAGAACACTACTATTTTGACTGCTTGTCTGTTCCCTGTGTTTGTAATGGTGCTGAAAACAGAACATTAAATTACTATTTAGACTGCCTGTCTGTGTCTTGCTTGTATGGAAAATGCTGTCGAGATCGCTGTATGCAGGGGCGCACCTTTGGTTTTAGAAGTGGAATTGACATAACTTTTTTTTGGTTTGCTTTTTTGTCATATAAACTCTCCAAACAGCCTACCTGACTGGTTGGAGGTGTCCGCATGGTCCCAAAGCACACTGTCAATGTTTTTTGTATCACATTCCAATGATAAAACTGGGGGGGACAAAAATGCCATTTCTGAATGTGAGGGGGACATGTCCCCCCCAGGTCCTAGGGAAAGTTGCGCCCCTGGCTGCATGTAACTCTCCACCTGAGTTTTGCATTGGGGAAAAACAATCTGCGTAACCCAGGCTACAACTGTTATTTTGCTTCTCAATAATCATGCAAGTGAAGTACCACACAATTTGATGGACGGCACATTTATTTAAATTCTCCAGAGTTCCACCCCTGGGCAGCCACTCCATAGCCGGTAAGCAGAGCTTGACAGTGGCGAGTTCATTTTGCATGGCTCGGTGCCCTGGATGGGTGGACTTTGTACATTTTAGAACATTCCATTAGTCCTTAAGTGAAATCTCCACCCACCGGGGCCCTGGGGTTCAACTAAACTAACAAATGGAATGGTGTGTTGTGTCTTTGGCATCATTAAAACTGAAGACATGTTTATCAAATAACTCTCTGTAATTATTACGCAACTAAACTGATTACTCGTGTAACTGTAATTAACTAGGAGGTCGGGGCACCAAGGAAAATATTCAGATTACAACATTATAATTTTCCTAATATAACTTTCCGATATCATAATATCTGATCTATGAGTCTTCTGATTTAATGACTTATTATTCACCTCACGTCAATCTCATTCCAAATGTTGTAAATTGTTGGTTATCTGCATGAACCCAGTCTTCACTATGAGTCATCCATACATCAATTGTCTTAAAATCATTTATTTACTAAACTAAATAATTCAACAGAAATGCAAAACAAACAGATATGGTTACAAGGAAATGATAGGAGAATGTTCCCTAGTGGGCTAAACCGGCATGGCGGCTTGTTAGACAAAAGGGGAGTGTGGGTCAGCTGAGAAGGCACTACAGAGTTGATAAATATTAACAATTGAAATGCTAATCCTTTGCACATGAACGCTCACTCATTCGGGAACAATTGCAATCAATATATATTTACGCTCAGTGTGTCGTCGGGATCTTTGTTGAAAAGTTCTGTTCTGTTGGAGACTTTGTCCTCCAGTTCTCTCTCTCTCTCTCTCTCTCTCTCTCTCGGTTAGAATGGATATTTCAAAGTGACATTCATTAATGTCGTTATAGAATGGATTCTTCGTCGGTCTTCGTGTTCAATGATACCGAATTCTTAGCTGCAGACTAGTAATTAATATCAAAGACTTGTTATTATTCTGTCGGTTTCAATAGTCTAAGAGTTTAACCACGTGGTATGGTTAAAGTTCAGAACGAGGAATGCATGGTCAAACCTTGGCCCTCTCTTCTCGGGGTAAGCTGGTCTGGGGAAAGAAACCCTGGGTGGGGGTTTATATACTGAACGTAGAAAAGGCTGTCACATGACGACAGGTCCTGTCTGTGTCCCTGGGGGCGTGCCGATGACTTAGTTAAGACTCCAAAGGGAATTGGAGTTTCCTTCATTAAACAGTCCAAAATCACATTACACAATATCACAAACAGTTCTATCCTTATTCATTCATTTTATACAACCATTTAGATGTAAGTCTCATAGCTGAGGCTAGTATATAAACGTTTATTATGGTAATATGGCCGTATTGTCTCTCATGAGTTTCACAAAATTGTACCAAACGGACCAGTTCGTAGCTGGATTCTATACCGATCTTTTATACCTTCTCCAGAACATAAATGTCGTTCAGTTCTCCAATTTTGTGAGGTGGAAGAATCAAATCAAATCAAATGTATTTATATAGCCCTTCGTACATCAGCTGAAATCTCAAAGTGCTGTACAGAAACCCAGCCTAAAACCCCAAACAGCAAGCAATGCATGTGAAAGAAGCACGGTGGCTAGGAAAAACTCCCTAGAAAGGCCAAAAACCTAGAAAGAATCCTTTGTTCTCTATGAAAACTCACTCTGTCTCCATACTGTGGCCATGAGGAGAGAATTTCCTCATAGGAATTTACGACTGCTCTCACAGAGCCTGGTGTCAGAAGTATAGAGGTCGGGGGATGGTGCATAGAAAAGGCCTGGTGCAGAAGGAGGGGGGTCAACTGTGCTCGCTGTACCCAAAGAGGGCAACGTCATGACAGGTGTTAAGCTGGTCATACCATGGATCATTTAGCTATTTGATTTAGAGTTTTAGGACCACTGTAGGTATATAATTGTATTTTAATAGAATATTAGAATTTAATAGAATATTGAACTTGTCCTTTACTACTATATCCCATAGAAACGCATTGAATAACACATTCCTAAATGGCAAGCTGTGTCTGTCATATACAGTGTATTCGGAACGTATTCAGAACCCTTGACTTTTTACACATTTTGTTACGTTACAGCCTTATTCAAAAATGCATTAAATAAATACAAATTCTCAGAAATCAACACACAATGCCCCATAATGACAAAGCGAAAACAGGTTTTTAGAAATGTTTGCAAATGTATAAAAAAAGATACCTTATTTACATAAGTATTGAGACCCTTTGCTATGAGACTTGAAATTGTGGCACCTAAAGACTCAGACCATGAGACACAATATTTTCTGATCTGATGAAACCAAGATTGAACTCTTTGGCCTGAATGTCAAGCGTCACGTCTGGAGGAAACCTGACACCATCCCTATGGTGAAGCATGGAGGTGGCAGCATCATGCTGTGGGGATATTTTTCAGCGGCAGGGACTGGGACTCATCAGCATCGAGGAAAAAATGACAAAGCAAAGTACAGAGAGATTCTTGATGAAAACCTGCTCCATAGCACTCAGGACCTCAGACTGCGGCGAAGGTTCACCTTCCAACAGGACAACGACACTAAGCACACAGCCAAGGCAACGCAGGAGTGGCTTCGGGACAAGTCTGAATGTCCTTGAATGGCCCGGCCAGAGCCCGGACTTGAACCAGATTGAACATCTCTGGTGGGAGTTTGCCATTTCCCCATTCCTATAATGAGGGATGCTGTTTTCTGCTAACAACGTCTGCAGTACCGCGGTCGGCCTTTACTTTCCGTGGCTTCAATGAGGGAATCGTTCTCCCCTGAGTATGCTGCGTCGTTAAGAAACATACAAACATCTCTTCCACAAAATATATGTTGACATTTGTTTTTTACTATTTTGCATTGGGGAGGTAGATAAAGTGTTTATCATAGTCAATCGCCTTTGTATTTTTTTTATTTGGTTTATTTGGATGGGGACAAACACATTGACACACAAAACAACAATCGTCCGATGCATTGCACTGAAGTATTACTAGCAAATGTTCAACACCAGTCGCCAGTCGCTATGAAAAAAAAGTATACATCTATTGTATTGTGATACGCTGGTTGTCATTATTCCTACTGCCCACCAGGGGGAGCTGAACTCTTCACTGGGGAAGCTGCTAGGGAAGAGCAGGAGGTTTGAGAAGGTTACACGGATCGTTGAACACGCCTCCCAACACAACCAGGTACGACTTGCATTGTCGGTCTGTCAATGAATCCATCACAACTAAACAATCGCTGTATTTATAAAGCCCCTTTTACATGAGTTGTCACAAATCAGCTGTCACAAATGTATCACATCTGTCCTCCCTCCCTCCCCAGAGCCATGCCCAGCAGACAGAGAGACAGATAAAGGAGGAGTTTGAGAAGCTGCACCAGTTCCTGAGAGAGGAGGAGGAGGCCAGGCTAGCCAGGCTGAGGGAGGAAGAGGACGAGAGGAATAGAGTGATGAAGAGGGAGAGAGTTGGAAATGAGATGGAGCTACTGGCTGAAACTATCAGAGAGATCGAGGAAGAGATGAAGGAAGACAGGGATGACATCGCTTTTCTGCAGGTGTGTGTGTGTGTGTGTGTGTGTGTGTGTGAGAGTGATGGCATACTGTGCATTGGCATAAATGTGATAAGACATTGCTTTGTCTTCCAGAATTACCAGGAGACAATAAAGAGGTATGCAGACACTCTCTGTCTCTCTCCCTCTGTCTCTCTCTCCCTGTTTCTCTCTCTCTCGCTCTGTGCTTCTCTTTTCATTTTCTTCTTGGCACAAATCACACAGACACACACAGAGCCCTGTAACAGAATAGAGTGTGTGTGTGTGTGTGTGTGTGTAGGACGTGGCAGAGTCATGGGGAGCCAGAGGAGGTGTGTGGTCCTCTGATAGACGTGTCTAAACACCTGACCAACCTCCTCTACACCGTCTGGAACGACATGCTGCAGATAGCCCCTTACAGTGAGTCTGGGGGAGGGGGAGAGTTGTGTGTGTGTCTGTGTTTGTGTGTGTCCTATCTCCCCCCTCTCACCCCTGTCACCCCTGTCCCCCTCTTCCCCCAACCCCTCCCTTCCAGCTCCAGTAACCCTGGACCCGACCACGTCCTGCCCGTCTCTGGTCCTCTCCCCTGGGCTAACCTCTGTCCAGCTGGGAAAGGAGTGGATCCAGATCCAGCCCGCTAACCCGGAGAGATTTGACCCGATCGACTGCACTCTGGGCTGGGAAGGATTCAGCGCCGGCACCCACTGCTGGACAGTGGAGGTGGCACTCACTGACTGAGGATGGGTTCCAAATGGCACACTGTTCACTATTTGGTGCATTTGACCAGGGCCCATGAACACAAACACTGATGGAGGTTCTTGGTGCTTTTGACCAGGGCCCATAAACACACACACTGATGGAGCTTCTTGGTGCTTTTGACCAGGGCCCATAAACACACACACTGATGGAGGTTCTTTGTGCTTTTGACCAGGGCCCATAAACCCACACACTGATGGAGGTTCTTGGTGCTTTTGACCAGGGCCCATAACCACACACACTGATGGAGGTTCTTGGTGCTTTTGACCAGGGCCCATAAACACACACACTGATGGAGGTTCTTGGTGCTTTTGACCAGGGCCCATACACACACACACACTGATGGAGGTTCTTGGTGCTTTTGACCAGGGCCCATACACACACACTGATGGAGGTTCTTTATTGATGGTATTGGAGTAATATTATATATATCTGTCTTTCAGGAATGTTACTTTGTCGGTACAATTCAAAATATAATTTTAAGTATACATGAGTATAATAATAACAAATATATCCTGCTTCAAGGTTGGAGAGAGCAGCAACTGGACAGTTGGTGTGGCCAGCCAATCGGTGCGTAGGAGGGAGGAGTTTGAGGCGTGTCCGGAGGAGGGGCTATGGACCCTCAGCCTACGGAATGGGACGTACTGTGCCATGACCACACCCTGTACCACCCTCCCTCTGGACTGGTCCCACCCCTTTCACAGGATCAAGGTGGGGCAATAGTTAGATAAGAGGTTGTACTTGAGAGAGGGGGAGGCACACCCACAAATATTAGAATAGAATAAAATAGATTTAGTTAATTAACTGTTAACCCTGTGTGTCTAACTTAGTCTTCTGTTTCTGTAGTTTTACCTTGTAAGAAAGAGCGCCAACAACAGATTTCCTTTCTTCTTCATTTAGAATTTGTTACAGATAATCCATCTTCTCCTTGCCGGAAGGGGACATACAAGAACAAATAACCAATTTCCATTTAGTGCCTAATGGACAATGACATTTTATGTTATCTGTAGGTGTTTCTGGACTGGGAGGAGGGTCAGGTGGAATTCTGGGACGCGATGAGGGACAAACTCCTGTTCACCTTCACGCAGCGCTTCACAGAGACGCTGTATCCGTACTTCCAGAGCAGCTGTTCTAAGTGCTGGCTAGTGGTGTTACCCCAGAGAGTGTGTGTGGAGGTAGAGCTAGATCCCATCCCTGGGGATGACGATGGAGACCAGATCCCACACGACGGATCATCCAATGAGGGAGAGGATACCAAGACTAGATCCACTGACGACAGCAAGCTGACAGAAACCGGATCCCCTGTCGAAGCCCAGATCTCAATGACCGGATTACCCAAGATCTCAACCACTGACCAGAACCACGAGACAAGATCCCCTGACAAAACGTCAAACACCGGATCCGCTCAAATGATGGGCCGGATCCCAAAGACTAAATCCACCAGAAAGGGAAAGGGCAAGATCCCACACACTGGATCCGCTGTTGAGAAGCAGATTACCAACACCAGATCCAATGGAAGCTACCACATCACGAAGGATAGGCCGCTAGTCCAGGTCAGGAGGACAGGATCCACTGAATGATCCATTGAGAGATCCACAACCAACAACACAGAGATCAAGTTGCCCTGCAGCCCAGCCCATATCATCCAACACACAAGAGATCACCCAACACAGACTAGATCTCCTACCTCCACAGACTAGATCCCCTACTTCCATAGACTAGATCTCCTACCTCCACAGACTAGATCCCCTACCTCCACAGACTAGATCTCCTAGATCTGCTGTCATTGACTAGATCACCTAACACACTATATTTGAGATCTTTTACAAGCATTTCTGCGTAATGTTGTAATACACAGTGTATTATAGTGGAGGTAATGTAGTAATACACACATGGTTGAGTGTATTATAGTGGAGGTAATGTTGTAATACACACATTGTTGAGTGTATTAGAGTGGAGGTAACGTAGTAATACACACATGGTTGAGTGTATTATAGTGGAGGTAATGTTGTAATACACACATTGTTGAGTGTATTATAGTGGAGGTAATGTTGTAATACACACATTGAGTGTATCATAGTGGAGGTAATGTAGTAATACACACATGGTTGAGTGTATTATAGTGGAGGTAATGCTGTAATAAACACATGGTTGAGTGTATTATAGTGGAGGCAATGCTGTAATACACAGTGTATTATAGTGGAGGTAATGTAGTAATACACACATGGTTGAGTGTATTATAGTGGAGGCAATGCTGTAATACACGGTGTATTAAAGTGGAGGTAATGCTGTAATACACACATGGTTGAGTGTATTATAGTGGAGGTAATACTGTAATATACACATGATTGAGTGTATTATAGTGGAGGTAATGCTGTAATACACAGTGTATTATAGTGGAGATAATGTATTAATACACACATGGTTGTGGGAGTGAGGGAGGGAGCGAGGGAGGGAGCGAGGATTAAGACAGGAGAGAGGGAGGAGGAAGAGAAGGACATTGGTCAATAGTATCCAAAGTAGACTCGACGGACAGAAGCTGCTCTCAAAATTGAGCAATTAGATCGCTTCTCCTCTCCTCCCTTCTTACCTTCTGCTAGCTCCACCACAAACCCCACCCCCTTCGCTCTGGACACACCCACACAGTGAAGCAGCGAATCACGGTGCAGGTTGAAGTTGATGAGAGCTGCTTCCACACCCACCTCCAATCATACCAGACCATCCATCCCTCCATACTAACATTAGGTCTCTCTTGGCGGTGCGTAGAGCCACATAGGGGAACCTCCATCCTCCCACAGTGAGGTACAATCCTAACCCAGCCTCCAGGCTCCATGACCAGGGTACAGAGCTGAGGACAACCCCTATGGAGCTCAAGATGGTGCTATGTAGAAGAGGGGAGGAAGGGGAGGGGAGAGACGTAGCAGAGGGGGGGAGGGGAGGGGAGAGACGTAGAAGAGGGGAGGAAGGTGAGGGGGGAGGGGATAGACATAGAAGAGGGGAGGAGGGAGAGGGGAGATGTAGAAGAGGGGAGGAAGGTGAGGGGAGAGGGGATAGATGGAGGAAGGGGAGGGGAGAGGGGAAATGTAAAAGAGGGGAGGAAGGTGAGGGGAGAGGGGAGGAAGGTGAGGGGAGGGGATAGAAGAGGGAGGGGAGATGTAGAAGAGGGGGGGGAGGGGAGGGGAGAGACGTAGGAGAAGGGAGATGTAGAAGAGGGGAGGAAGGTGAGGGGAGAGACGTAGCAGAGGGGGGGAGGGGAGAGGGGAGATGTAGAAGAGGGGAGAGACGGAGAGACAACAAGGAGGAAAGTGGAGGAGAAGAAGAACAACAAGATAACTAGTTAATACACTACATTCTATTACCCTGGTCAAAACTAGTGCACTATATAGGGACTAGTTAGTACACTACATTCTATTACCCTGGTCAAAACTAGTGCACTATATAGGGACTAGTTAATACACTACATTCTATTACCCTGGTCAAAACTAGTGCACTATATAGGGACTAGTTAATACACTACATTCTATTACCCTGGTCGAAACTAGTGCACTATATAGGGACTAGTTAGTACACTACATTCTATTACCCTGGTCAAAACTAGTGCACTATATAGGGACTAGTTAGTACACTACATTCTATTACCCTGGTCAAAACTAGTGCACTATATAGGGACTAGTTAATACACTACATTCTATTACCCTGGTCAAAACTAGTGCACTATATAGGGACTAGTTAGTACACTACATTCTATTACCCTGGTCAAAACTAGTGCACTATATAGGGACTAGTTAATACACTACATTCTATTACCCTGGTCAAAACTAGTGCACTATATAGGGACTAGTTAATACACTACATTCTATTACCCTGGTCGAAACTAGTGCACTATATAGGGACTAGTTAGTACACTACATTCTATTACCCTGGTCAAAACTAGTGCACTATATAGGGACTAGTTAGTACACTACATTCTATTACCCTGGTCAAAACTAGTGCACTATATAGGGACTAGTTAATACACTACATTCTATTACCCTGGTCAAAACTAGTGCACTATATAGGGACTAGTTAGTACACTACATTCTATTACCCTGGTCAAAACTAGTGCACTATATAGGGACTAGTTAATACACTACATTCTATTACCCTGGTCAAAACTAGTGCACTATATAGGGACTAGTTAGTACACTACATTCTATTACCCTGGTCAAAACTAGTGCACTATATAGGGACTAGTTAGTACACTACATTCTATTACCCTGGTCAAAACTAGTGCACTATATAGGGACTAGTTAGTACACTACATTCTATTACCCTGGTCAAAACTAGTGCACTATATAGGGACTAGTTAGTACACTACATTCTATTACCCTGGTCAAAACTAGTGCACTATATAGGGACTAGTTAATACACTACATTCTATTACCCTGGTCAAAACTAGTGCACTATATAGGGACTAGTTAGTACACTACATTCTATTACCCTGGTCAAAACTAGTGCACTATATAGGGACTAGTTAGTACACTACATTCTATTACCCTGGTCAAAACTAGTGCACTATATAGGGACTAGTTAATACACTACATTCTATTACCCTGGTCAAAACTAGTGCACTATATAGGGACTAGTTAGTACACTACATTCTATTACCCTGGTCAAAACTAGTGCACTATATAGGGACTAGTTAGTACACTACATTCTATTACCCTGGTCAAAACTAGTGCACTATATAGGGACTAGTTAATACACTACATTCTATTACCCTGGTCAAAAACTAGTGCACTATATAGGGACTAGTTAGTACACTACATTCTATTACCCTGGTCAAAACTAGTGCACTATATAGGGACTAGTTAATACACTACATTCTATTACCCTGGTCAAAACTAGTGCACTATATAGGGACTAGTTAGTACACTACATTCTATTACCCTGGTCAAAACTAGTGCACTATATAGGGACTAGTTAATACACTACATTCTATTACCCTGGTCAAAACTAGTGCACTATATAGGGACTAGTTAATACACTACATTCTATTACCCTGGTCGAAACTAGTGCACTATATAGGGACTAGTTAATACACTACATTCTATTACCCTGGTCAAAACTAGTGCACTATATAGGGACTAGTTAATACACTACATTCTATTACCCTGGTCAAAACTAGTGCACTATATAGGGAATGTCATTATGGGTCCTGGTCAAAAGTAGTGCACTATATAGTGCACTGGGTGCCTTGGGTCCATCCCAGTTAGTCAACATAGTGATATCCATCACAGTTAGTCAACATAGTGATATCCATCCCAGTTAGTCAACATAGTGATATCCATCACAGTTAGTCAACATAGTGATATCCATCCCATGTTAGTCAAATAGTGATATCCATCACAGTTAGTCAACATAGTGATATCCATCCCAGTTAGTCAACATAGTGATAACCATCCCATGTTAGTCAAATAGTGATATCCATCACAGTTAGTCAACATAGTGATATCCATCACAGTTAGTCAACATAGTGATATCCATCCCAGTTAGTCAACATAGTGATATCCATCCCAGTTAGTCAACATAGTGATATCCATCCCAGTTAGTCAACATAGTGATATCCATCCCAGTTAGTCAACATAGTGATATCCATCCCAGTTAGTCAACATAGTGATATCCATCCCAGTTAGTCAACATAGTGATATCCATCACAGTTAGTCAACATAGTGATATCCATCACAGTTAGTCAACATAGTGATATCCATCCCATGTTAGTCAAATAGTGATATCCATCACAGTTAGTCCACATAGTGATATCCATCCCAGTTAGTCAACATAGTGATATCCATCACAGTTAGTCAACATAGTGATATCCATCACAGTTAGTCAACATAGTGATATCCATCACAGTTAGTCAACATAGTGATATCCATCCCAGTTAGTCAACATAGTGATATCCATCACAGTTAGTCCACATAGTGATATCCATCCCAGTTAGTCAACATAGTGATATCCATCACAGTTAGTCAACATAGTGATATCCATTCCGAGGGGAAGACAACCTGAACATGTACAAACACAGTTAGTCAACAACTTACATTGGTGCATCTTCAAACTTTCTCTGTAAAGATAACTTCCAGCAACGTTTTATAAGGTCTACAGTTGGTTTCTGTCTTTCCGTTGTCAGTATGATTTTTCAGGGTTATGTTCAGTCTCCCCTAAAAGCTGGGTCCATTTCATGTAACATCCATGATGACCCCCCCCCCCCCCCCCCCCCAGGGGTACTACAGACACACACGTCAACAACGCCATTTATATCCTGTTGGTCCATTCTGTGAGACGTTGAAGTTGTGATTTTATTTGGTTTAGTATGACATTCCCCTGTACCAGAGTGGTGGCTGGATCAGAGATGTTGCCAGGGTATATGCTAAATTGGATACTTGCGACAACCTTGACCCTAAACCCAAACCCTGACCTTTACCCCTAACCATTCCCTAAACTTAACCATAACCTTAACCTAACCCTAACCTTTACCTTAAATTTCAATTTCAATGGGGTGACGTCAGAGTTGGGTCGTCCTAAGCATCGTATCATTTACCCTGTTGCCAGGGCCCGTATCCAGGAACTTGGCTACTCTTTGCCAGGAACTTTATCATGGAGAGAATGACTTTCAGAGCCATGAGTTCACAGCCCAGTGCCAAATCAACTCCTGAGCCCTACTCCCTTGTAAAGATCTAAGAAGATTTGACTGTAAACAATCTGGTAATAGCACCATCTTGCCCTCCACCTTGCTACGTGGATGTTTCACCATATTACTTATACCAATCAAATCCTCTCAGATCTCCACAGGTGCGTAGAGTCTAGGAGTCTGTTTGGGATTGGTCCCACCTGTCATGTTACCCTAGTCATGTCCTGGTCCAGTTCACATCTCCTTCACCACTACTTCACTACACCTGACCCAGAAGTTGGAAGACTGTTTTCACTTTGTGTTTGGAACTAAACAGGATGTATTCTGCCTTGTCTAAACGCAGAGTCATTTAACTGACTGGCAATGAATACTGTAATGTGAACTAATACAAAACTGTGGTATATAGGGGCCTACCCAATAACTGTCTATACACAATAACTGTCTATACACAATAACTGTCTATACACAATAACTGTCTATACACAATAACTGTCTATACACAATAACTGTCTACACACAATAACTGTCTACACACAATAACTGTCTATACACAATAACTGTCTACACACAATAACTGTCTACACACAATAACTGTCTAAACACAATAACTGTCTAATTTTGGGGCGGCAGGTAGCCTAGTGGTTAGAGCGTTGGACTAGTAACCCAAAGGTTCCTGGATCTAATCCCCGAGCTGACAAGGTAAAAATCTGTTGTTCTGTCCCTGAACAAGGCAGTTAACCCACTGTTCCTAGGCCGTCATTGTAAATAAGAATTTGTTCTTAACTGAATTGCGTAGTTACATAAAATAGTCAATAACTAACTATACAGTAACTGTCTATGAATGAATGAACTGTCTATACACAATAACTAACTATACAGTAACTGTCTATGAATGAATGAACTGTTTATACACAATAACTGTCTATGAATGAATGAACTGTCTATGACCCATTTCCTGTAGACAGTTCATTTCCTGTAGACAGTCATGGGAGTAGCCTGCCACTAATCACACATTAACCATCATAGAGGATTAAAAACCACCACAAAGTCAATTGAACTACATTTACATTTTAGTCATTTAACAGACGCTCTTATCCAGTGCGACTTAGTGAATGCATACATTTCATTTTTTTTTTCTCTTCTCCGTACTGGTCCCCAGTGGGAATCGAACCCACAACCCTGGCGTTGTAAACACCGTGCTCTACCAACTGAGCCACACGGGACTATTTCCATCATATTCAGTAACTATCCATATGGTACACCGGTCACCCAGATTATAACAATATCAACCCCCACAGTAGCTCTGAATCAGGGACAGGCAACGTTCCTTTCTTTTGTTTGGAACTTACGCTTCGATCACCCTGACAACCTCAGTACATTCATTTCCTATGGAATGCTGTGTTTCCTTGCAGCATTTCATTGCAGAGGCAGTTGCAGTGTGTTCGGTGTGGTGCGTACGTTGGATTTATAGAACGTATGGGTCAAAGTGTATGTGTAGACGGCTTGACAGGAATTGGTAGCAGGCGGTGAATGTTAAACTTTGGTGCCATACATATCCAGATGATGCTGTGTAACAATTAGGGTAAACACTCTCGGTGTGGTTAAGGCTCGTCAGGGTCTCAACTTACTGTTGTGAATTACAATAGTAGGATACACAAGGTGACTTTTCTAAATGTGGCTGTGCATCAGCAGTGTTTCTCCTGTTACAGTATTAGCCCATGGCATGTAGGCTAACATTTTTTAGATCGCTTCGTTAGTTTTGCGGCCAGCTATCTAAACTTGTTATAATGGTTGTATTAACTGCTGGGGCCCCATTGATTTTGTTAGTCTAACTCAGATATTATAAACTGCAAACATTTCTTTTCACCCCAAAATGTGTAGAATTTCAGGAAATGAGTTATAGAATTGCTAAATCTTCTCTCTGCTCCATGGTAAAATGTGTAGAATTGCAGCAAACTTGCTTTAAAACTGCATCATTTTCTGTACACCCAATGGCAAAATGTATAGAATTGCATGAAATGAACTCCAGAACGATAAAAGTTCTCTAGAACGATAAAATGTTCTCTCCACTGATATTTTGTGGCCCCCACCTCCATCAAAGTTGCTCCAAATGGTC
The DNA here is from genome assembly GCF_901001165.1 of Salmo trutta. Lineage (NCBI taxonomy): Eukaryota > Metazoa > Chordata > Actinopteri > Salmoniformes > Salmonidae > Salmo > Salmo trutta. The sequence goes on along the minus strand of NC_042970.1, from coordinate 85,120,026 downwards.
TATAAATATCATTGTTAAAAAGACAATATCCAAATGTAAATGTTAATTATTAATATCATGAATTTGACACTAATATGGGTCTAACCGTAATGTTTCTGAATAGTGGCGCTCACCTGTATAATAGTTTGACCGGATACGTGCTGTGTGTTCAACCTCTGTTCAGGGTGCTACGTATCCCAGATAGCGTATTCTCTGTGTGTGTCTCTCTGTTCAGGGTGCTACGTATCCCAGATAGCGTATTCTCCGTGTGTGTCCCTCTGTTCAGGGTGCTACGTATCCCAGATAGCGTATTCTCCGTGTGTGTCTCTCTGTTCAGGTTGCTACGTATCCCAGATAGCGTATTCTCTGTGTGTCTCTCTGTTCAGGGTGCTACGTATCCCAGATAGCGTATTCTCTGTGTGTGTCAGCGGCCACGATAAGAGTGCTCTCTCTCGGCTACACCTGACTACTCTCACCCAGGGGCGAAAATCTGATATCAACTTTGGAGGGGACAATTACATGACATTTTCTCAAGAGCAATTCCTGAGGGGGACACCAAAAGTAGTGCTGTAACACATAGCCCACGTTGTAATATGGTAAATGTATATTGAGGAACCAAAGAAATAAGGTGTTTGCCGTACTCCTAACTACCGGTACCCAAAACTACACAACTAATCACAACAGCAATACCATTGCCTTTAACAAATCTTAGTTCAGTCACCAGTTTAAGTTGAGAGTGGGGGTATCCATGGCATTTTCCAATTATGTTCCTATTTTACAAGTTAAAAAAATTGAGAACCTTTCATAATGTTGCCAAACAAAGACTCAACAAACTTACCTGAGACTCCCTGTCTCTGCCAGTCTGTCCCTGCATATCTGTCCCCAACTCTGCTGTCTGTGTGCCATCTGTTGCCTGCTCTGCCTAATGACATCATTGTGAAACATTTCCATTAGCATTTCACTTCTTTCTTATGAACATTTTATCAACTAGTCTGAGATATTTGGCTACTAGCGTTCTTACTTTGCGTTTTGGTGTACTGAAAAATACTCTGATGTCCATCTTTTATCTGCCATTTTTCTACCTGGCTGGTTGGCTGGCTGGCTACACACACAGTGTGTAGGTTATTTACAGTAGGAGATGGGCTTCTATCATCTTATCTTCTATCATTCTATATGGGCTTTGATCTAAAAGGTAGCTAGCAAATGTGAAACGGATTGCAGTGACAAGAGTTGACAGCTGTATGAGTTCACCATTTACACAACATATTCTGCAACCTTTTGTAATTTTAATCGTTTGTTTCATATTGGCTGGCTTCCAACAATAGCTGAATTTGCAAAGCTAGCGAGCACAAATTCCATTTCAGTGGTGTTTGCTATAATCTTTACTACCCGGGTTAAATAAAGGTGAAATAAAATAAATAAATAAAAGTTCCCTTGCGACAATTTAGCTTTTGCAACGAGACCATTAAATATATTTAAGACAATGGTAGAAGAGAGTGTAGTTCTGTTCAGTTTATCGCTAACCTTATCACAGGGACTTTGAAGCACTAACTTACATGCATGCTGATCTTGGAATAAATTGACGATAGCAAAGATTCCATCTTTGACGACGCCACATAAATGGAATAGGTACTAGCTAGCTTAATAGTTAATATTTGCGCGCTAGCTCTGCAAATTCAGCTAGTGTGTGTGTGTGTGAACCCTGGCGCGATTGACTGGATGAACCTCCCGTCAGTTACGTGCATTGAGTGCCTTTCAGACAGTAGATACGAACCCTCTGTTACCTTGCCAACTAAGGAACTGGCAGTGGATCAAACCATTGTGAGGCAAATGGTGGCGGGTCGCAAACTTTTGAAACTTATAAACGCGCTATTAAGTGTCTATAATCAGCACAATTGCTTTCATTGCGTATTATTAATATTATTTAAATTACATAGTTTTGTTTACAGTGATATATTGGGGGGGACAAATCATATTTTTCCCAGGATGGGGGGGTCGTGTCCCCCCCCGTCCCCCCTGGGATTTCCGCCCCTGCTCTCACCGGTACCCCTAGGCTACTGTTGATTATTTTCTTTAGCTGATCTAGAAACCGCATGCTAAACTACACAGTTGATGTACAGTAGCCTATTGCCTAAACTACAACCAACAGAAAGTAACCCGAGAAAGTAACTCAATAGATCAATAAAACACCAAAGTCAAAACTACAATCTGTACGCAGTTCATACGCGGACAACACAGATCTCTCTCTCTCCCAGCCTATCCTCCCCATATAAACCAGGCTCAAAACGTCACGGGCATCGGCCCATCCGAGCTCATCATTTGTTCTGGTAGCTGTCAGTCAAACGGAGCCCGTTCGCTATTGACCGACGTTACCAGAGAGTTGTTGTAATGGTAGCCAGTCACTCACTCCCGTGCCAGCACACTTCAGTTAAGTTATTTCAAAATATGAAGTTGATTGCTGGCGGTGGAACTGTTTTGCAACCATGAAGATGTTCTCTAGTGGGTTGAAATTAATCACCTTTATAGTAATGTATTTGCATGCTAACAATAAAATACAATTCCTAATGTGATGAGTAGCCTAATCATAGGACACGATTCGGTAACATTAGTCACTGCAGCCTAAAGTAAATTAAAATACGTTTGCCAAAATGATATAATTACTCCTGTCTATACAGAAATAAATCAAATAATTCTAAATACTTCACCAGACTTAGCCACCGAGGATAATTAGCTCCTTTTAAAGCTGTGGATTGTTTAAAATCACAAACGTTTTTCCCCTTTGGTTGTTTATTTTTTATAAATGATCCATTACACATTTCCCCAGTAGTAAAGGTACTGTTAATACTATCATTTGGTTACAGTCATTTCTGTTAATGCCTGGCCTGATTAAGCCCATAGTAATTTCTGTTAATGCCTGGCCTAATTAAGCCCACAGTAATTTCTGTTAATGCCTGGCCTGATTAAGCCCACAGTAATTTCTGTTAATGCCTGGCCTGATTAAGCCCACAGTAATTTCTGTTAATGCATGCACTGTTTAAGCCTACGGTCATTTCTGTTAATGCATGGATTGATTAAGCCCACAGTAATTTCTGTTAATGCATGCACTGTTTAAGCCTACGGTCATTTCTGTTAATGCATGGATTGATTAAGCCCACAGTCATTTCTGTTAATGCATGCACTGTTTAAGCCTACGGTCATTTCTGTTAATGCATGGCCTGATTAAGCCCACAGTCATTTCCCCTTCTCATTCTCAGAGTGGAAACATTGTTTGCAGAGTTCACAACCTGCTACATTTGTGAGAAACACATTTTGTTCCTTTCATACCATTATTTATGTGTTTTGTAAATATTTTCATTGTATTTTGTTTGGAGCGCTTCATGAGAGCATGTGTCAGGTTCCTCTGTCCTCTTAATGTTGACAGAGCGTTTGTCAGGTTTCTCTGTCCTCTTAAAATCTCTCTAGGGTATGTGGGACGCTAGCGTCCCACCTGGCCAACATCCGGTGAAATTGCAGAGCGCCAAATTCAAAATACAGAAATACACACAATAAGCATTCATAAAATATACAAGTGTTATACATAGGCTTAAAGATGAACTTCTTGTTAATCCAGCCGCTGTGTCAGATTTCAAAAAGGTTTTACGGCGAAAGCATACAATGCGATTATCTGAGGACAGCGCCCCTCTTAAAAAAGCATACAAACATTTACCAGCCAAGTAGAGGAGTCACGAAAGTCAGAAATAGCGATAAAATTAATCACTTCCCTTTGATGATCTTCATATGGTTGTACTCACAAGACTCTCAGTTACACAGTAAATGTTTGTTTTGTTCGATAAAGTCCCTCTTTATGTCCCAAAAACAAAGTTTTGTTGGCGCGTTTTGTTCAGTAATCGACTGGCTCCAATGCAGTCACAACAGGCAGACGAATACATCCTAAAAGTACCGGTAAAGTTTGTCGAAACATGTCAAACGATGTTTATAATTAATCCTCAGGTTGTTTATTGTCTTTATAATCAATAATATTTTAACCGGACAATATCGTTTTCAATAGAAAGGAAAAATAACAAACGACACTCTCACGGGAGTGCGCCCAAATCAGGTCTGCATACTTCCTCTGTCCTCTGACCAAAATGGCTTTTTACTTGTCGTTTTTCAAAATAAAAGCCTGAAACCATGTCTAAAGACTGTTGACATCTAGTGGAAGCCATAGAAACTGCAATCTGATTCCTAACCCATTGGATTCTCTATAGGCATTGAGTCGAAAAACAGCCACATTAAAATAATTCCACTTCCTGGATGGATTTTTCTCAGGTTTTCACCTGCCATATCAGTTCTGTTATACTCACAGACATTATTTTAACAGTTTTTGAAACTTTAGAGTGTTTTCTATCCAATACTACCAATTATATGCATGTCCTAGCTTCTGGGCCTGAGTAACAGGTAGTTTGGGCATACTTTTAATCTGGAGGTGAAAATACAGCCCCCTACCCAAGAGAGGTTAATGTTGACAGAGCATGTGGACATGAGCAGGCATAGAAGTGGGCAAACTGGAAAGTGCCCATTTGGGAATGTATTATTTCTGATTGGCTTAACTCACCACTTACTAATAAGCTGAGATTCTCAGTAATTTTTTTTTCAGTGAAAAAAACAACAATCCATTGTGAATGATAACAGTTCCTCACAGTGGACTATTTGAAAAATCTTTCCAACACTCTCCCCCACGATGACCACCAGGCCCCGGTGTGAAAGAGCAGAATGTCTCTGAGGATCTCTTATAGCTATCCAATGGAAATAAAATACCTGAATACATTTCCCTTTGTGTTAAAGCAGCTGTCTCTGTCCAGAGCTCACTGGCACAGGAAACTCTGAGGGCCAATAGGGGCAGGAGACTCTGAGGGCCTATAGGGGCAGGAAACTCTGAGGGCCTATAGGGGCAGGAAACTCTGAGGGCCTATAGGGGCAGGAAACTTTGAGGGCCTATAGGGGCAGGAAACTCTGAGGGCCCAGAATAGGGGCAGGAAACTCTGAGGGCCCAGAATATGGGCAGGAAACTCTGAGGGCCAGGAATAGGCTAGTTGATACAATGTTGCAAGTTCGTTAGCGACAACTTCTGCCGGACATTCATATATACAGTCATTGGGCTGCTCCCGGTTGATTGATTTTATACAATGTTGTACTTCACTAGCTCAAGTCAAGACAGAAAGGGAGACAGACAGACAGACAGACAGGCGGAGTAGAGAGATGAATGAGATTGAAAGAACCTGCATTTTCATCAGAATATTTTCTGTTTTTATTTGTCGGCTTTATGTATTTTTATTTAGTTGACGATGGCAGTTTTAAGCCTACTGCTACGTTGGCCTAGGCTCTTAGTTCCATGTCCTCATTTCTTTATCTGCCAATGTAGCCTGGTCTCATAGACTAGACGTAACATAGTAAATGTAAATCCGGGACACTGTAATTAGTATGATAAGTTACATTTGGTATGGTGACATAAGACACTTTGAGTCATGAGAGATTGACATGCAAATCATTAATGTTAGTTCTCCGTGGACTTTTAAGGGCCGGCCGTGCTGCCCTGTTCTGAGCCAACTGTCATTTTCCTCTTTGTGGCATTCAGAATGTGCCCTATATATAAATATCCCATGTTTTGTTCTTCCCACTACCCAAATCTCATGATCATTTACATCAATAACGCAACAGAAAAATGCTTTAATCATTTTTATTGGAACATAAATTGTTACAGTTTTAACATCTCACCACCAGGTGGTGCTACAGCACCTTCAGCACTCGTATTTCCCACGGCTACATTTACAATAACGGGTTATGGAGAGAGAAGGAGAGAGAGAGTCGGACAGTGAGAGAGGGTGGGGGAGGGAGAGAGAGCGGGGAAGAGAGAGAGCCTCAGACAGACAGAGAGAGAGAGAGTGTGGAGGAGAGGTGGGGGAGGGAGAGAGAGAGGGGACAAGAGAGAGAGTCAGACAGAGAGAGAGGAGAAGAGGTAGGGGAGGGAGAGAGAGAGAAGAGAGTGGAGGAGTGGTAGTGGGAGGGAGAGAGAGAGAGGGTGGAGGAGAGGTGGGGGGGGAGAGAGAGAGAAGAGAGTGGAGGAGAAGTAGGGGGAGGGAGAGAGAGAGTGTGGAGGAGAGGTAGGGGGGAGAGAGAGAGGGTGGAGGAGAGGTAGGGGGGAGAGAGAGAGAGAGTGGAGGAGAGGTAGGGGGAGGGAGAGAGAGAGGGTGGAGGAGAGGTAGGGGGGAGGGAGAGAGAGAGGGTGGAGGAGAGGTAGGGGGAAGGAGAGAGAGAGAGTGGAGGAGAGGTAGGGGGAGGGAGAGAGAGAGTGGAGGAGAGGTAGGGGGAGAGAGAGAGGGTGGAGGAGAGGTAGGGGGAGAGAGAGAGGGGGAGAGAGAGAGAGCGGAGGAGAGGTAGGGGGAGGGAGAGAGAGAGAGTGGAGGAGAGGTAGGGGGAGAGGGAGAGAGAGAGAGGGTGAAGGAGAGGTAGGGGGAGAGAGACAGAGGGTGGAGGAGAGGTAGGGGGAGAGCGAGGAGAGAGAGGGGGGAGGAGAGGTAGGGGGAGGGAGAGAGAGAGGGTGGAGGAGAGGTAGGGGGAGAGAGAGAGAGGGTGGAGGAGAGGTAGGGGGGGAGGGAGAGAGAGAGGGTGGAGGAGAGGTAGGGGGAGGGAGAGAGGGTGGAGGAGAGGTAGGGGGATGGAGAGAGAAAGAGCTGAGGAGAGTTAGGGGAAGGGAGAGAGAGAGTGGAGGAGAGGTAGGGGGAGGGAGAGAGAGAGAGGGTGAAGGAGAGGTAGGGGGAGAGCGAGAGAGAGAGGGTGGAGGAGAGGTAGGGGGGAGAGAGAGAGGGTGGAGGAGAGGTAGGGGGGAGGGAGAGAGAGAGGGTGGAGGAGAGGTAGGGGGAGGGAGAGAGGGTGGAGGAGAGGTAGGGGGAGAGAGAGAGAGAGTGGAGGAGAGGTAGGGGAGGGAGAGAGAGAGGGTGGAGGAGAGGTAGGGGGGAGGGATGGAGAGAGGGTGGAGGAGAGGTAGGGGGAGGGAGAGAGAGAGGGGGTGGAGGAGAGATAGGGGGAGAGAGAGAGAGAAGAGAGAGGGGGTGGAGGAGAGGTAGGGGGAGGGAGAGAGAGAGAGGGTGGAGGAGAGGTAGGGGGAGGGAGAGAGAAAGAGTGGAGGAGAGGTAGGGGGAGAGAGAGAGAGAGAGAGAGTGGAGGAGAGGTAGGGGGAGAGAGAGAGTGGAGGAGAGGTAGGGGGAGGGAGAGAGAGAGAGTGGAGGAGAGGTAGGGGGAGGGAGAGAGAGAGAGGGTGGAGGAGAGGTAGGGGGAGAGAGAGAGAGAGAGAGTGGAGGAGAGGTAGGGGGAGAGAGAGAGCGAGAGAGTGGAGGAGAGGTAGGGGGAGAGAGAGAGTGGAGGAGAGGTAGGGGGAGAGAGAGAGAGAGAGTGGAGGATAGGTAGGGGGAGAGAGAGAGAGAGAGTGGAGGTGAGGTAGGGGGAGGGAGAGAGAGAGGGTGGAGGAGAGGTAGGGGGGAGGGAGAGAGAGAGAGGGTGGAGGAGAGGTAGGGGGAGGGAGAGAGAGAGAAGAGAGAGGGGGTGGAGGAGAGGTAGGGGGAGGGAGAGAGAGAGTGGAGGAGCGGTAGGTGGAGGGAGAGAGAGAGAGAGGGTGAAGGAGAGGTAGGGGGAGAGAGAGAGAGAGTGTGGAGGAGAGGTAGGGGGGAGGAGAGAGAGAGAGAGGGTGGAGGAGAGGTAGGGGGGAGAGAGAGAGAGAGGGTGGAGGAGAGGTAGGGGGGAGGGAGAGAGAGAGGGTGGAGGAGAGGTAGGGGGGGAGAGAGAGAGAGGGTGGAGGAGAGGTAGGGGGAGAGAGAGAGTGGAGGAGAGGTAGGGGGAGGGAGAGAGAGAGAGTGGAGGAGAGGTAGGGGGAGGGAGAGAGAGAGAGGGTGGAGGAGAGGTAGGGGGAGGGAGAGAGAGAGAGGGGGGGAGGAGAGGTAGGGGGAGAGAGAGAGAGAGAGAGTGGAGGAGAGGGTAGGGGGAGAGAGAGAGCGAGAGAGTGGAGTAGAGGTAGGGGGAGAGAGAGAGTGGAGGAGAGGTAGGGGAGAGAGAGAGAGAGAGAGTGGAGGATAGGTAGGGGGAGAGAGAGAGAGAGAGTGGAGGTGAGGTAGGGGGAGGGAGAGAGAGAGGGTGGAGGAGAGGTAGGGGGGAGGGAGAGAGAGAGGGTGGAGGAGAGGTAGGGGGAGGGAGAGAGAGAGGGGGTGGAGGAGAGATAGGGGGAGAGAGAGAGAGAGAAGAGAGAGGGGGTGGAGGAGAGGTAGGGGGAGGGAGAGAGAGAGAGTGGAGGAGCGGTAGGTGGAGGGAGAGAGAGAGAGAGAGGTGTGAAGGAGAGGTAGGGGGAGAGAGAGAGAGAGTGTGGAGGAGAGGTAGGGGGGAGGGAGAGAGAGAGAGGGTGGAGGAGAGGTAGGGGGGGAGAGAGAGAGAGGGTGGAGGAGAGGTAGGGGGGAGGGAGAGAGAGAGGGTGGAGGAGAGGTAGGGGGGGGAGAGAGAGAGAGAGGGTGGAGGAGATGTAGGGGGGGAGAGAGAGAGAGAATGGGTGGAGGAGAGGTAGGGGAAGGAGAGAGAGAGGGGGTGGAGGGGAGAGAGAGAGGGTGGAGGAGAGGTAGGGGAAGGAGAGAGAGAGGGGGTGGAGGAGAGGTAGGGGGAAGGAGAGAGAGAGAAGAGAGAGAGAGGGGGGGTGGAGGAGCGGTAGGGGGGAGGGAGAGAGAGAGGGGTGGAGGAGAGGTAGGGGGAGGGAGAGAGAGAGGGGGTGGAGGAGAGGTAGGGGGAGGGAGAGAGAGAGAGGGTGGAGGGGAGGGAGGGGGGGGAGAGAGAGAGGGTGGAGGAGAGGTAGGTGGAGAGAGAGAGAGGGTGGAGGAGAGGTAGGGGGAGGGAGAGAGAGAGTGGAGGAGAGGTAGGGGAGAGAGAGAGGGTAGAGGAGAGGTAGGGGGAGGGAGAGAGGGTGGAGGAGAGGTAGGGGGAGAGGAAGAGAGTGGAGGAGAGGTAGGGGGAGGGAGAGAGAGAGGGTGAAGGAGATGTAGGGGGGGAGAGAGAGAGAATGGGTGGAGGAGAGGTAGGGGGGAGGGAGAGAGAGAGGGTGGAGGAGAGGTAGGGGGGGGAGAGAGAGAGAGAGGGTGGAGGAGATGTAGGGGGGGAGAGAGAGAGAGAATGGGTGGAGGAGAGGTAGGGTAAGGAGAGAGAGAGGGGGTGGAGGGGAGAGAGAGAGAGAGGGTGGAGGAGAGGTAGGGGGAAGGAGAGAGAGAGGGGGTGGAGGAGAGGTAGGGGGAAGGAGAGAGAGAGAAGAGAGAGAGGGGGGGTGGTGGAGCGGTAGGGGGGAGGGAGAGAGAGAGGGTGGAGGAGAGGTAGGGGGAGGGAGAGAGAGAGGGTGGAGGGGAGGGAGGGGGAGAGAGAGAGAGGGTGGAGGAGAGGTAGGGGGAGAGAGAGAGAGGGTGGAGGAGAGGTAGGGGGAGGGAGAGAGAGAGTGGAGGAGAGGTAGGGGAGAGAGAGAGGGTAGAGGAGAGGTAGGGGGAGGGAGAGAGGGTGGAGGAGAGGTAGGGGGAGAGGGAGAGAGTGGAGGAGAGGTAGGGGGAGGGAGAGAGAGAGGGTGAAGGAGAGGTAGGGGGAGGGAGAGAGGGTGGAGGAGAGGTAGGGGGGAGGGAGAGAGAGAGGGTGGAGGAGAGGTAGGGGGAGGGAGAGAGGGTGGAGGAGAGGTAGGGGGAGGGAGAGAGGGTGGAGGAGAGGTAGGGGGAGGGAGAGAGGGTGGAGGAGAGGTAGGGGGAAAGAGAGAGAGAGAAGAGAGAGAGTGGGTGGAGGAGAGGTAGGGGGAGGGAGAGAGGGTGGAGGAGAGGTAGGGGGAGGGAGAGAGGGTGGAGGAGAGGTAGGGGGAGGGAGAGAGGGTGGAGGAGAGGTAGGGGGAGGGAGTGAGGCTTCTAGGAATGCCCTCTTTATTGTATTACTTATTGTTAATGCCGTCTTTGGTGTGCTTTCATGTACTTGTCAATGCAGGAGCAACTTTTCCCCCACTCCTATTGAGAAAATAATTGTATTAAGTCATACCAATGTTTACAGTACCTAAAGTTGAAAATGCATTCTGTTATTACTACATAATGTGATACAGTAGGTATTTTAAAATTGTACTATTTTTTTTAAACATTTGAAATACATTTTTTTAATATTTAATCAGCTTTCTTGAAGGGGATTATAACGCAAGAGGGAGGGAATCTGATTTCCTTGGTCATCATCTCAAGGCTCAGTCATTTCATTCAGGGTAAGTGTAGTTAGCCATGAGTTAGCCTGCCTCGAAACAGGTTAGTTCTGAAGAACTCGTTGCCATAGACATTTACCTGGCTTAAAGGTGTATGACCGGTTATCCTGAGTTGAACTCAGAGTTGACCAAAGTTACCTCGCTAACTTCTCAAACCAGCTTTGTAAGATAACCCTCAGTTGTCCTTACAGGATAGTAAAACAAGTGGGGACATTTCAACAGACTCCACAAGGAAAAGGCTTTTTTGGGCTTAAGGGTTAGATTTACAATCAGGGTTAGAATTTGAGTTAGGGGTTATGTTTAGGGTTATTATTTTGAATGGGGATCAGTTGTTTGGTCCCCACAAGGATAGTAAAACAAGTGTGTGTGTGTGTGTGTGTGTGTGTGTGTGTGTGTGTGTGTGTGTGTGTGTGTGTGTGTGTGTGTGTGTGTGTGTGTGTGTGTGTGTGTGTGTGTGTGTGTGTGTGTGTGTGTGTGTGTGTGGTAAGAAGACATCTACAGTAGGTTCTTTGTAACAATGATTTAATTGTGGCTAAAATTACAGATAAACCCAAAAACACACCCACCCACCGACACAGACCCACCCAGCCATACAGACCCCCACAGTCAAGTACAACAATGCATGCTTACATTCAGAACTCTGCTCATAGAAGGACATAAAAATACACAATTGCTTTGAATTATTTTTCATTTAATAAAAAGTATTTTTTTAAATAAACTAAACCAAACTGATTGTCGAAGTAAAAGTGCAAAAGAATAGAATAAAAAATATATATTGAATGCAGACATTGTTTTGACAATTTGTTGAAGACAGCTGAGTATCTCGTTTAGGGTGGAACCTTAAAGGGGTTATACGTCATATTCTTCAAGAATCAATGGCTATAAATCACTAATTTAAAAGTAAAAAAATAAATAATTTGATGTACCTTAGATCTGTGGCTAAGGACAACCTCTACCATGGCAGAACTGTACAGTACATTACTGTATTCTGGTCCTAGATCTGTGCCTAAGGACCTCTACCATGGCAGAACTGTACAGTACATTACTGTATTCTAATCCTAGATCTGTGCCTATGGACCTCTACCATGGCAGAACTGTACAGTACATTACTGTATTCTGGTCCTAGATCTGTGCCTAAGGACCTCTACCAATTTATTCATGATATTATAATATTATCTATTGTAACGACCTCGTCAGGAGGTTGGGTTCTCTTGGCGTAACAAGGTGTTGGGTTGACAGTCGCTGGACCCGGGTTCTGTTGGTCAGAAGTAAACAAACCTTCCTGTGTCCAGGAAAAACGCCCGTAGGGTATCACATTTTATTTAACCTTTCAAACCAATTTCCAGGTTTTCCCCAAAATCCTGTTTGGAGAATTCCAGATTTCCTTCTTATTTCCTCCTGATTCCGTGAATCTGTCAACTGGGATTTCTGAAAAAACCTGTTGATGAACACTGTTTTTGGACAAAAGCAGTGTGATTGATGAAGCCATGTTCTACTCAAAGACTTATATTATCTCATTATATGCATAGAGGTCAGAGGTCAGAGGCATCATGCCCATGGGGGACACAGGGGCATAACCAGTTTGTTAACTATCTTAGCTGGTCTGCCTGCTGACAAGGTTGGTAGACTTTGGAAAAGCAAGCAATAACTAAATGTACTGAATGTAGAGAATCATTTTAGTTTCTTTAAACAATAATCACCAGTCAGGAGGGTACAGACCGCTCAAGAGGTAAACTTAGATATGCAGAAAATATATCTATTTTACATAGAATTAAGCATAATGGTTATGGCTCTAGATTGCAGGAAAAAGCTTTTTCAGGTGTTTGAAAAATTCAAAATGATTCAACTAGCCCCCTTCTGGACCGCCCATCAGCCGTCCTCTCATACTCTGTGTCCCTTCAGATTGTTGGGGTGCATGAAGGCCCTGATAGAGGTTGCTATGGTAACACTTCATAATAACTATCACGAATAAGCATTTTAACAAACCATTTATGGACTATTCAAATATATATTTGTAAGCCTTTATAAACATTTTATAAGAATGTGTAAGCCTTACAAGCCTTCCATTACATTAACATTCAAACAACATTTGAAATAATTGTTATAAGTATTAATAAACATGTATAATAATTTAAAAAGGCCTATTCTTGAAAGTTAATATGAAGTATTAGTGACTGCAGAAATTATACACATTTACAGTATAACAGTCCATTAGGTCACAACTAACACATATCTTAGGTTTTTCTAAATCCCTCTGGATTTATTTGTGTAGAAAAGTCACCAGATCTTGTGCTCTTGGTAATAAATATTACTATAAATCTACCACATTCATGTAAAGGAAGAAAGCTTATGTTTATGATTGCGGTTTCATCTGTCTATTTGACGACATGGTGTAAAAAAATTGGGGCGGCAGCGTAGCCTAGTGGTTAGAGCGTTGGACTAGTAACTGAAAGGTTGCAAGTCCCTGAGCTGACAAGGTACAAATCTGGCTTTCTGCCCCTGAACAAGGCAGTTAACCCACTGTTCCTAGGCCATCGTTGAAAATAAGAATTTGTTTTTAATGATAGTACTGATAGTTGCCTAGTTAAATAAAGGTCAAATAGTACTCTTCATTTGTGGCTGTAAAAATGACATAAAGAGGATATCACTTCTGATTGGATGACATAAGACTATTGGATAAGATCATATGGATTCCTATTGGAAGATCATATGGATTCCTATTGGATGACAGGAAGATCATATGGTCCTTCTTTCTTTTCTGTCTGTAAGATGCTCTGCATATGAACATCTGCTTAATGACTGAAATGTAAATGTTATGTCGGTGAAAATGAAACTATCATTGCATCATTGTCACTTCCTACTCCCTCTTATCCTATTGGATGACATAAAGAGGATATGGATTCCTATTGGATGACAACGATTATATGGATTCCTATTGGATGACATGAAGATCATATAACTTCTGATTGGATGACATAAAGACCATATGGATTTCTATTGGGTGACATGTAGATCATATAACTTGTGATTGGATAACCTAATGCTTGATAAGACAGTGGTTAACATCAAGTTTGATCTTCATATCTAATCAGGGGTGGAATTTAAGGATTCTGGGACACTGACCAGCCGGGCTAGTAAGGTACATTTTCTGCTGACCAGCCGGGCTAGTAAGGTACATTTTCTGCTGACCAGCCGGGCTAGTAAGGTACACGCTTAGAAAAAGGGGCTCTCCACATAGAAGCACCTTTTTGGTTTCAGAAGGAACTGTTTTTGGTTCCAGGTAGAACCCTCTGTGGAAAGGTATCTAGATGGAAACCAAAAAGGTTCTACCTAGAACAAAAAAAGGTTTCTACCTTGAACCAAAAAAGGGTTATTCAAAGGGTTCTCCTACAGGGACAGCCGAAGAACCATTTTAGGTTCTAGATAGGGCACATTTTTACTAACCCGCCGGACTAGTAAGGCACATTTTCTACTGACCAGGCCTGAAAAGGGAGGGGGAGTAAAGAGGTGCATTGTAGTAGTTTGGTGATGTCATCATATCTGCAACTCCCCTGTGTTTTGGGCACCCCTTGACCCCTAGGACACACAATGGAACAAGGACAGAGGTTAACACTCTCTCTCTCTCTCTCTCTCTCTCTCTCTCTCTCTCTCTCTCTCTCTCTCTCTCTCTCTCTCTCTCTCTCTCTCTCTGTGTGTGTGTGTACCTGGGATTGGCTGGAGAAAGGGTTGGTAGTGCTGAACTCTGAGTATCTCTTCTTCTGTGGTGTGCAGATACAGGACAGGAACTTGCCATACTCCTCTCTCACCTGATGGAGGCAGCAGAGCACAGTGTTACACACACACACACACACACACACACACAACACACACACACCCACCCCATACCATACCGTTTTGTTCAGTAGGCAGTGCATGATGAACAGCAGAGCTCCCTGTAGAGAGTTGAGGATAGTGAAGAGATATGTCATGACCACTGTCCCCTCCTCTTGGAACTGGAACACTCCAAATATCCACATAGTACCCAACACACACAGCTGGGCCACTGCTGTCACTGTGAACACCCTGGAGAGAGAGAGGGAGGAGGAGGGAAGGAGGAGGGGGGAGGAGGAGAGAGGAGGAGGAGGGGGGAGGAGGGGGAGGACGGGGGAGGAAGGAGGGAGGAGGGAGAGGGGAGGAGGGGGAGGGAGGGAGGAGAGAAGAGGAGGATAAGAGGAGGAAGGGAGGGAGGAGGGAGGGGGGATGGGAGGGAAGGAGGAGGGGGGAGGAGGAGGGAGGAGGAGGAGGAGGGGGAAGGAGGGAGGAGGGAGAGGGGAGGAGGGAGGAGAGAAGAGGAGGATAAGGGGAGGAAGGGAGGGAGGGGGGATGGGAGAGAGGGAAGGAGGGGGGAGCAAGATAGTTTTAGAAGTTTTATTTCACAATTAAAATCTGAATTGCATTAATTCATTCATTCACACACCAAGGATTGTGGGCTGTCCTAACATTCCCTTTATTTCTCCATTCACCTCTCTCTCTCTCTCTCTCTCTCTGTCTCTCTGTCTCTCTCTCATTCCTCTCTCTGTCTCTCCGTCTCTCTCTCCATTCCTCTCTCTGTCTCTCTCTCCATTCCTCTCTCTGTCTCTCCGTCTCTCTCTCATTCCTCTCTCTGTCTCTCTCTCCATTCCTCTCTCTGTCAATTCAATTCAAGGGGCTTTATTAGCATGGGAAACATATGTTAACATTGCCAAACCAAGTGAAGTAGATAATAAACAAAAGTGAAATAAACAATAAAAATTAACAGTAAGCATTAAACTCACAGAAGTTCCAAAAGAATAAAGACATTTTAATTGTCATATTATGTCTATAAACAGTGTTGTAACTATGTGCAAATAGTTAAAGTATAAAAGGGGAAATAAATAAACAGAAATATAGGTCGCAAATCTTGCTGCTGTGATGGCACACTGTGGGAGTTTATCAAAATCGGGTTTGTTTTCAAATTCTTTGTGGATCTGTGTAGTCTGAGGGAAATATGTGTCTCTAATATGGTCATTCATTGGTGCAGGAGGTTAGGATGTGCAGCTCAGGTTCCATCTCATTTTGTGGGCAGTGTGCACATAGCCTGTCTTCTCTTGAGAGCCAGGTCTCTCAATAGCAAGGCTATGCTCACTGAGTCTGTACATAGTCAAAGCTTTCCTTAAGTTTTGGTCAGTCACAGTGGTCAGGTATTTTGTCACTGTATACTCTCTGTTGAGGGCCAAATAGCATCCTAGTTTGCTCAGTTGTTTTGTAAATTATTTCCAATGTGTCTAGTAATTATCTTTTCTCATGATTTGGTTGAGTCTAATTGTGTTGCTGTCCTGGGGCTCTGTGGTGTGTTTGTGAACAGAGCCCCAGGACCAGCTTGCTTAGGGGACTCTTCTCCGGGTTCATCTCTCTGTAGGTGATGGCTTTGTTAAGGAAGGTTTGGGAATCGCTTCCTTTTAGGTGGTTGTAGAATTTAATTTTGATAATTAGTGGGTATTGGCCTAATTCTGCTCTGCATGCTTTGGTGTTTGTCCCATTTTGTGAATTCTTGTTTGGTGAGCAGACCTGGGTTGTTTAACTGATTCAAGTATTATTAGCCAAATTTTATGTTCATTATTTTTACCTTTATAAATAAAGGTAAAAATAAAATTTGGCTAATAATACTTGAATCAGTTAAACAACCCAGGTCTGCTCACCAAACAAGAATTCACAAAATGGGACAAACAGGCAAGTCAGTTAAGAACAAATTCTTATTTTCAATGACAGCCTAGGAACAGTGGGTTAACTGCCTTGTTCAGGGGCAGAACAACAGATTTGTACCTTGTCAATTCAGGGATTTGAACTTGCAACCTTTCGGTTACTAGTCCAACACTCTAACCACTAGGCTACGCTGCCTTGTCTCTCAGATTGTTCACAGCTTTGTGGAAGTTCTGTATGTCTCTCTCCCCATCTCTCTCTCTCTCTGTTTCTCTCCCCATCCATTTCTTTCTCTTTCTCTTCGGAGTGCATGCTGGGAGTGAGTCGAGAAGCAGGAGCAATTGTGGGAGCGACTTTTCACCCTATTGGGTTTCAGTGTGTATATCAATATATATATTGATTAGTTGAGTTGTTTTAAGGGTATATTGTCTCA
The DNA here is from genome assembly GCF_901001165.1 of Salmo trutta. NCBI lineage: Eukaryota > Metazoa > Chordata > Actinopteri > Salmoniformes > Salmonidae > Salmo > Salmo trutta. The sequence continues at coordinate 85,103,641 of NC_042970.1, read as the reverse complement.
CTATCACTAAGCACGTATAGGGGTGGTGGGATTATTGAGGTTGGTTCTCTTCAGGGCATAACCAGCGGGAGGGCTGGTTGTAATGGCCTCTCGTAGAGGTGTCTGAAAAACTAAGTCGGCGGCATGGGGTAAAGATTCCCGCTGCAGACAGGTTGTTCGGTGGAAGAATGTAGTTTAGCAGTGGGCGCTATCATTGGGTACGATACCATAAAATCAGCCTCAAGGATGAATAGCACTGTAGTAATATTCTTAGATTCTATTGAAAAGTTGAAAATGATAGTTGAGAGTGGTGTTGTGTTGCAGGAGACACAGACGTCGGTGTTCCCTCTTAGGAATCTGGCAAAGAAAGTTATACTTTCTAACGTTGCCCCCTTTTGTTAGAGAAGTGTTGGAGCGAGAGTTATCTCGTCATGGAGAACTTGTTCCTACAATGAAAAAAATGACATTTTTGTCCGAAAATCGGCTTTGCTGAAACATGTCATATCTCATAGGAGACAAGTGCACATGATTTTAGAGAAGGGTACTGACGAACTGAATTTAGCGTTCAGTTTCAAGATTGATGGGTTTGATTATGTGTTCTACGCTTCTACTGAATCAATGAAATGCTCTGGGTGTGGAAGAGAGGGGCATTTGGTGCGTAATTGTCCAGAGAACGAGAGTGCAGAGCCCGGTAGCAGCTCTAGCGCTGGTGAAGATGAAGCACCACTGAGAAGGGATGAACAGGCTAAGGTTTCAGGAGAAGGGAGAAGGTGGGCAGATGTGGTGGGATAAATAGGAAAGGAGAGGAATGTGGCTACGGGGGAGGTTGTGGTAGAGCAGGAAAAAGAGGGCGGGGGGGCAGCAGGTGAGACTGCGATGGAAGTCGCTGAGGAGGTGCTGGAGAATGAAATGGGAGTTCAAGAGGAGAGTGAAACAATGGAAAATGAAGCAGCTGTTTTCAAAGTACCGAGGAGGAAGAGGAAGAATGTAAGGGGTGGTGAAGGTTCTAATTCTAACAGGAAGTAGAGATGATAGATCAGTTGAGGATAAACAGGTTGTAGAGATGATAAATCAGTTGAGGATAAACAGGAAGTAGAGATGATAGATCAGTTGAGGATAAACAGGTTGTAGAGATGATAGATCAGTTGAGGATAAACAGGTTGTACAGATTGATAAATCATTTGAGGATAAACAGGTTGTAGAGATGATAAATCAGTTCAGGATAAACAGGTTGTACAGATTGATAAATCATTTGAGGATAAACAGGTTGTAGAGATGATAAATCAGTTGAGGATAAACAGGAAGTAGAGATGATAGATCAGTTGAGGATAAACAGGTTGTAGAGATGATAGATCAGTTGAGGATAAACAGGTTGTGGAGATGATAGATCAGTTGAGGATAAACAGGTTGTAGAGATGATAAATCAGTTGAGGATAAACAGGTTGTAGAGATGATAGATCAGTTGAGGATAAACAGGTTGTAGAGATGATAAATCAGTTGAGGATAAACAGGTTGTAGAGATGATAGATCAGTTGAGGATAAACAGGTTGTAGAGATGATAAATCAGTTGAGGATAAACAGGTTGTAGAGATGATAGATCAGTCGAGGATAAACAGGTTGTAGAGATGATAAATCAGTTGAGGATAAACAGGTTGTAGAGATGATAGATCAGTTGAGGATAAACAGGTTGTAGAGATGATAGATCAGTTGAGGATAAACAGGTTGTACAGATTGATAAATCATTTGAGGATAAACAGGTTGTAGAGATGATAAATCAGTTGAGGATTAACAGGTTGTACAGATGATAAATCAGTTGAGGATAAACAGGTTGTAGAGATGGATAAATCAGTTGAGGATTAACAGGTTGTACAGATTGATAAATCAGTTGAGGATAAACAGGTTGTACAGATTGATAAATCAGTTGAGGATTAACAGGTTGTAGAGATGATAAATCAGTTGAGGATAAACAGGTTGTAGAGATGATAGATCAATTGAGGATAAACAGGTTGTAGAGATGATAAATCAGTTGAGGATAAACAGGTTGTAGAGATGAATAAATCAGTTGAGGATAAACAGGTTGTAGAGATGGAGTTTTCTTCTGGGGATGAGAAGCGAGAGTGAGGCTTCTGATGCGTCACAACAAAATACCGAGAGAATTGGGGTGGAAGGGAGGTATGGGATTGAAAAGGTACGTCAATATCTGAATTTGACAAAAGGGAAGAAATATATGCAGGATTATAATGTAACAGATTTTTTTTTCCTGAAAGTGAATTGTTTATTGAATCGGCAAAGTTACTGATGTCAAAAATAACGGGTGGAGGTTTGACAAGCCCAGAAATTGCTAGACTAAAGGGGTGGCAGGTAGTCTAGTGGTTAGAGCGTTGGACTCGTAACCGGAAAGTTGCGAGATCAAATCCCTGAGCTGACAAGGTAAAAAAAAATCTCTTGCTCTGAATAAGGCTGTTAACTCGCTATACCTAAGCCATCATGGAAAATAAGAATTTGTTCTTAACTGACTTGCCTAGTAAAATAAAAAAGAAAGTGGTGACAAGTGGGGTAAATTCTTAAGGAAATAAAAGAGTCTTTACTCTGTATTTTACTCTGTTTCTTACTCTGTATTTTACTCTGTTTCTTACTCTGTATTTTTTTCAGCCATGAGCAGTTTTAAGATTTCCTCTTCAAAAGTAAATGGTGCAAGAGACAGGAAAAAAGAGTGGTAGTGTATGAGTTAATTAGGGGAAAGGGAAGTGACATACGTTTTCTACAGGAAACACATAGTAATATGGGAAATGAAGTTATGTGGCACCAAGAGTGTGTGTGTGTGTGTGTGGGGGGGGGGGGGGGGCAGTGGTGTGTAGACATAAAAACTCAAAAAGTGGGGGTGTGGCCATCCAGTTCTCAAAAGGTTTTTTGCCTTTGTCATATAAGGTTGAAGAGGTAATGGAGGGGAGGTTATTAAAAGTTAGAGTGAGATATGAAAACATCACTATGTGTTTAATAAATGTATATGCCCCAGTAGTGGCAGTTAAGAGAGTATGTTTTTTAGAGACATTATCAAATACCATTGAGAAATGTAATGCTGAGGATGATTTATTTCTTGCTGGGGATTTTAACTGTACTGTCAGTGATTTAGGTAGAAATCACAAAGAACCTCATATAGCTTTTTTAGGACTTAAAAAAAATAATTAACGCCTTATTGTAACACATGAACTATGTGATATTTGGCAGAGTCAAAATGGAGGCACGAGACAGTATACATGGGCTAATGTGAGAGAGAACACCATCTCTCTAGCCAGGCTAGCCAGCATCTCTCTAGTCAGCATCAATCTCAGGTCTGTAAATCAAGTGTGATGACCCCAGTGGGATTTTCTGATCATTGTTTAGTAACAGAGTTGGAGTACATTAACGCTGTAAAACCTAAAAGTGCATACTGGCATTTTAATATAACTTTATTGAGTGATGCTCACTTCAGGAAATGTTTTAGTTTTTTCTGGGAGAGGTGGAGGACTGAAGAGGACCGTTTTTTATCTCTTCAACAGTGGTGGGATATAGGGGAAATCCAGATTCAACAATTCTGTAATGAATACACCATGAATGTCCCCAGAGATATCAGCAGATCAATGAACGCCCTAGAGTCTGAAATAGTGGAACTTGGCAGACCTGCTGCGTATCAGAGCACAGGAGGCATTGGTGAGAAGAACGTTTCAGGGAATCTCTGAAATGGATGCCTCATCCACATTTTTCTTTGGTTTAGAGAAAACGAATGGACAAAGAAGAATTATGCATTGCCTCAAATCAGCTGTTAGACAGGAGCTCACTAGACCTAGTGAAATTAGATAGAGGGCAGTAGAGTTCTATGCTGAGCTCTACAAGTCTGAGTACAAAGAGGATAAAACAGTGACACAGCAGTTCCTTGATGGGCTCCCACAGGTGGCTGCAGAAGCTCAGGTTGAACTAGAGCAACCATTGTCTTTGCAGGTGCTATACACTGCATTAAAAAGCATGGAAAATGGAAGGGCACTGATGGGCTTCCTGTTGACTTTTTAAAGTATTTTTGGGCTATGTTGGGAGAGGATTGGCTAGCAGTAGTTAATGATGGTTTGACCGGAGGGTTACTACCGCTAAGCTGCAGAAGGACTGTCCTCACCCTATTGCCAAGAAAGGGTGACCCTAGGGAAGTGAAGAACTGGAGGCCGGTCACCTTAATGTGCACTGATTATAAGATCCTGTCCAAGGCTTTGTCCAACAGACTGAGGGAGGTGATGGGTCAAATCATACACACAGATCAGTCCTACTGTGTTCCCGGCAGGCAGATAGGAGATAACATTTCCCGGATTCGGGATTTCTGGGACGTCTCTAGGGCTATTGGGTTGTATGCTGGTCTAATTTCAATTGATCAGGAAAAGGCATTTGACCGAGTTGAATCAATACCTATGGCACACGTTTGAGGCTATTAGTTTCAGTTCTGGTTTTATTGCCATGATCAGGGTGATATATGGTGACATTGAAAGTGTATTGAAAGTTAACCTGTTGGGGCTAGGGGGCAGTATTGAGAATTTAGAAAAAAACATGTGCCTATTTTTAACTGCCTCCTACACCAACTTAGAAGCTAGGACATGCATATTATTAACAGATTTGGATAGAAAACACTCTGAATTTTCTAAAACTGTTTGAATGGTGTCTGTAAGTATAACAGAACTCATATGACAAATTCTGACAGGAAGTGGATACCTGATGTGTTGAATTACTTTTAAGCCTATGCCATTGAAACACACAGGGATGTATTAATCATTGAGCACTTCCTACGCCATCCACTAGATGTCACCAGTCTTTACAAAGTGGTTTGAGTCTTCTACTGTGAAAACTGACCGAACAAGAGACTTGGAACGTTGGTCATAAGCGGACGGCCTATACTGCTCTGGCGCGCGACTGCATGTTTGGGTACTCTCGTTCCAATACGTTTTAAAAGAGAATGCAATCGTCCGCCTTGAATATTATTGAAGTTCTGATTGAAAAAGGCCCTCATGATTTATGCTATACAACGTTTGACATGTTTTAATATATATATTTTTTTCCCTCTTTGGTGAAGACAAGTCCGGTGGGCGTCGTTCATGTTTTTGAGTAGCCTACAGGACGCGCTAACAACACGGAGCTTTTTAGACATAAATTATGAGCTTTTTCGAACAAAACTACATTTGTTATGGACCTGAGATTCCTGGAAGTGCCTTCTGATGAAGATAATCAAAGGTAAGGGATTATTTACATAGTATTTTTGATTTTAGATGACTCCAAGATGGCGCCTAGTCTGTATCGCAAAGCCTATTTTTCTGGGCGCAGTACTCAGATTATTGCAAAGTGTGATTTCCCAGTAAAGTTATTTTTAAATCTGGCAATGCGGTTGCGTTCACGAGATGTTAATCTATAATTCTTTGAATGACAATATCATATTTTACCAATGTTTTTGAATAGTAATTATTTAGTTTGTTGTGCTGATTGACTGGCGGTATTGGAGGGAAAATATTTCCTCAACATCAACGCCATAGTAAAACGCTGTTTTTGGATATAAATATGAACTTGATAGAACAAAAAATGCATGTATTGTCTAACATAATGTCCTAGGAGTGTCATCTGATGAAGATTGTCAAAGGTTAGTGCATAATTTTAGCTGGTTTTCTGCTTTTGGTGACGCCTGTCTTTGCATTGACAAAACATTACACACAGCTATTTTCAATGTACTGTCCTAACATAATCTAACTGTATGCTTTCGCCATAAAGCCTTTTTGAAATCGGACAACGTGGTTAGATTAAGGAGATGTTTATCTTTCAAAGGGTAGGGATAGTTGTATGTTTGAGAAATTTGAATTATGACATTTAATTGTTTTCAAATTTGGCGCCCTTGATATTTCACCTGCTGTTGATAGGGTGTACCAGGGGTAGGACGCTTGCCTAGCCCATAGAGGTTAACGGTGGCTTCAGTGCTCCTTTTAAAGTGTGTAGAGGAATTAGGTAGGGGTGTTCATTGTCCAGAATGTTGTATGCCATCGCTATAGAGCCACTACTAAATAGCATTAGAAGTTGCATTGAAGGGGTGAACCTTTCAGAGGATATTCCTCCTGTTCGTCTCTCAGCATAGGCTGATGATGTAGTTATTTTGGTGAAAAATCAAGCGGAGGTGGATCGCTTGAGTCTCATAGTTGATCGGTTTATGGGAATATCCTCTGCAAAGGTAAATTGGGAAAAAAGTTGTGCTTTACAGATTGGGAAATGGTCTGGAGGGATCATGGCTTTGCCAAGGGGGTTGGAATGGTGTAAGGGAGGTTTTAAGTATCTTGGAGTGTACCTAGGGGATGAGGGGACTATGGAACATAAATTGGATTGGGGTGGTTGAAATGGTGGAAGGGAGGATGAGGAGATGGTGTTGGTTGTTATCTCGTATGTCATATAGGGGGTGCACTCTTATTGTTAATAATGTGGTTGCCTCTGCACTGTGGCATCGGTTGTCATGTTTAGAGACACCATCTGGCCTTCTGGCCAAGTTACAGGCAATTATTGTAGATTTTTTGGGGGATAAATATCACTGGGTTCCACAAAGTGTTTTGTATTTGTCAAAAGAGGAGGAGGGACAAGGTCTTGTACATCTGGCTAGTAGGACTGCTGCTTTCCGGTTTCAGTTTACTCAAAGGTGACTTTATGGACCGAACAATATGGTGTGGAAAGGGGTGGCAGGTCTGGTATTACAGAAGGAAGAGGGATTAGACTTAAATAATTAAAGAAGGCTTTATTTTTGGTTGATAGTAGTCAGATTTCTAGGGATGGAATACCTCTGTTTTACAGAGGCCTTCAGAAAGGCTTTATTACTGGATTTGAGAGGGTTGGAAGAGGTGGGTTTGGATGAGGTGAATGGTAGAACTAGGTCTCGGTGACAAGGTAAAGCCAGCATGGAGAGCACTGTACAAGCCACCGTTACAAAAGGCTACAGGTGTTATGCAATGGACGGTGTTGCATGGAATCATTGCAATTCATGCTTTTGTATCTGTCATTCATTAAGATGTTGGAGATGGATGTCCTTTTTGTATAATAAGAGAAACAAGTTTTCATTGTTTTATGGAGTGTGAGAGAATGAAGCCTCTCTGTGAAATACTAGAGTCTTTGTTTACAGCCGTAGGGGAGATTTTCAATAAACCTGTTTTTATCTTGGTGTTTCAATACAGTAAGCAGCAGAAAAGAAAATGTCAATTGTTACATTTTATTTTGGGACAAGCACACACACACACACGCACACGCACACGCACCCACACACACACACACACACGCACGCACGCACGCACGCACGCGCCCCCCCCCCCCCTTACTTGATCTTGTGTAGGTTGGAGAGGTCAGGGTTGAGACTAGAGAACTTCTGGGCCAGCCTCCAGACAGTGATGATGAAGATGAAAGCGTTGAGAATGATGATGGTGCACACTGGGCCGAAGAAACTCCAGATGAATCCTCTCTCCAGAGACAACCAACAGCTGACAGAGACACACAGAGAGGATAACATTAGATTTGGGTTATATACATGTTATATTTCTGTTACGTTGTGTTCATTTTAAGTTAGGTTCAATCAAGGATCTTTCTCTGGAGACAACCAACAGATTACACACAGAGTGGATATAGTTAGAGTAAGGTTATATTAAAGTTGGAATTATGTTATCTGGTGTTATTTACATGTTATAATTATGTTTAATTCTCTCCAGAGACAACCAGCAGCTGACAGGTTATTTATATGGGACAGATTTGCTACACTCTGTCACACACACAACTCTCATTTTCTTTCTCTCTCTCTCTCACACGCACACACACACACACACGCACACACACACACACACACACACACACACACACACACACACACACACACACACACACACACACACACACACACACAGACACACACACACACACACACACACACACACACACACACACACACACACACACACACACACACACACACACACAGAGTTAGAGACTCAGACTCACTGTTGTGTGGTACCGTATCCATCTGGGTAGGTGATAGCAGAGATGATGACTATAGCCAGTGGCAGTCCATATCCCACAGCATACAGGTACAGAGGTCTACAGTAAGAAGAAGAAACACAGAGCTTCATAAATACAGGTAAAGAGGTCTACAGTAAGAAGAAGAATCACAGAGCTTCATAAAATACAGGTACAGAGGTTTACAGTAAGAAGAATAATCACAGAGCTTCATAAAATACAGGTACAGAGGTTTACAGTAAGAAGAAGAATCACAGAGATTCATAAAATACAGGTACAGAGGTTTACAGTAAGAAGAAGAATCACAGAGCTTCATAAAATACAGGTACAGAGGTCTACAATAAGAAGAAGAATCACAGAGCTTAATAAAATGCAGGTACAGAGGTTTACAGTAAGAAGAAGAATCACAGAGCTTCATAAAATAGCAGTTAAAAGAAAAGGTAATGCACCAAGGTAGATAATAATAAAAGCAAGATAAAATAAAGTAGTAAGACATACACCACCGTTCAACAGTTTGGGGTCACTTAGAAATGTCCTTGTTTTTGAAAGAAAATAAAAACATTGTCCATTAAAATAACATCAATTTTATCAGAAATACAGTGTAGACATTGTTAATGTTGTAAATGACTGTTGTAGCTGGAAACGGCTGATTTTTAATGGAATACCTACATAGGCGTACAGAGATCCATAATCAGCAACCATCACTCCTGTATTCCAATGGCACGTTGTGTTAGCTAATCCAAGTTTATCATTTTAAAAGGCTAATTGATCATAAGAAAACCCTTTTGCAATTATGTCAGCACAGCTGAAAACTGTTGTTCTGATTAAAGAAGCAATTAAACTGTCCTTCTTTAGACTAGTTGAGTATCTGGAGCATCTGCATTTGTGGGTTCGATTACAGGCTCAAAATGGCCAGAAACAAAGAATTTTCTTCTGAAAATTGTCAGTCTATTGTTATTCTGAGAAATGAAGGCTACAATGTATTTCTGATCAATTTTATGTTATTTTAATGGACAAAAAAAAATTAAAAAATTCTAAAAGAAGGACATTTCGAAGTGACCCCAAACTTTTGAACTGTAGTGTATAATGAAAATATATAATAGATTAGAAAATAATATAAATACAGACAGTAGGTATCTAAATGAATATAAAATAAATGTATAATACAAATAAATACTAATGTATACTATATATATATAATAACACATATTTATTGATAAATATATAAAATAAAATAATAACCTTATGGTAGTGTTGAAGACCAGGACCACCATGAGGTAGAGCTGAACCCCCTCTAACAACATCCAACTGAAGGATCCTAGGAAGAACAGGTGGAGGAGACCTGCTACAACCCTACATCCTCCCTGAGAGAGGAGAGGAGAGGGGAGGAGAGGAGAGGAGAGGAGAGGGGAGGAGAGGAGAGGAGGACAGGGGGAGGAGAGGAGAGGGGGGACAGTGGAGAGGAGAGGGGGAGGTAAGGACAGGGGGGAGGAGAGGAGAGGACAGGGGGACAGGGTGGAGGAGAGGAGAGGACAAGGGGGGCAGGGTGGAGGAGAGGAGAGGGGGGAGAGGTGGAGAAGGGGTGGAAAGGAGAGGGGAGGAGGGGAGAGGAGGAGAAGGGGAGGAGGAGAGATGAAAGGGATAAAAGTCAAATTGAATATTAAAAAACTTAGAACTGACTGTATGTAAAAAGGGCTTATTTTTAGTTATCATCCTGGCTATAGAAGGGGGTACAAGATCCTAGGGGGAGCAACACCAAATCTTCAGTGACAAGGAAAATATTAAAAAGATAAATTGCTATATATACCTTGATCGTCAGAATGACACACACACAGTCCCCACATCCCTACACCCACCTTGCTCTGTGTGTGTGAGATACCGCTGAGGAAGACGAGGTCAGCGATGAAGAGGCAGACACAGAGGTGGAGGTGGATGGTGGTGCGTGTCCCCTGGATGGACCGACACAGCCAGAAGGTCAGGATGCACAGCAACAGACACACCACAGACACCGACAGACCCAGCCTCGTCAACAGACGCAGCTCAAAGGTATCCTGGAAAGAGGGAGGTAGAGAGAGAGAGAGAGGAAGGAGGGGGGGAGGGAAGGAAGGGGGTTTACATAATATATAACATCAGTGTTGACTCATCATTCATCTGTTTTGAGCCCTAATTTTTTGCAACAAAAAAAAATACAAGAAATAATATATATATGAATGTATTTTTGGGGGTCTTGCCTGTTTTGCATGTTATTTTGCCATTAATATGTGTCACATATCAGTTTACAAACAATTAAGAAATATATATCTATCTTAAGTGATGCAGCTCCAAAAAGAGGTGTTTCAGCGTAGCTCAGTGCTTTCTGTGGTGGTGGGGCGAGACAGCAGAAAATTGCAGATGTGCCGTGATTGGCTCAGTGTTCTGTCACTCATGTGGACACTACATCATCGCCAAGTTTAAGTCCTTAGTAAGGGTAGACATACACAATTTCAGCCCTTTGGGTCCTGCCATAGAGTTATATTACAAGTGCCCTTCCAAGAAGGCTCAAGGTCATTGGCCACAGATAAAATGACGTCAAATCACATTATATGTACACTGGCTTTGACTTGAACCGATCATGTCAACATCTTTCAAAATCTTAGCTAGCAGTCACGATCATGAATCAAGTCGACATTTTTAATCCTTGTCATATGAAGAGAAATAATGAAGAGAAATTATATATAAAACGTATTCGTGCTCATCAGCCATTGGACATAAAGATTACACAACAAGTGGGAAAATTGCAAATTCAACAAATCAAATCAAATTTTATTAGTCACATGCGCCGAATACAACAGGTGTAGACCTTACAGTGAAATGTTTACTTACAAGCCCCTAACCAACAATGCAGTTAAAAAAAAATATGTAGAAGAATAAGAGACAAAGGTAACAAGTAATTAAGTAGTACAAGTAATTAAAAAGCAGTAGTAAAACAGCAATAGCGAGACTGTATACAGGTGGGTACCAATACAGAGTCAATGTGCGGGGACACCAGTTAGTTGAGGTAGTATGTACGTGAAGGTAGAGTTATTAAAGTGACTATGCATAGATGATAGCACCAGAGAGTAGCAGCGGTGTAACGGGGGGGGGGGGGGGGGGCAATGCAAATGGTCTGGGTAGCCATTCGATTAGATGTTCAGGAGTCTTAAGGCTTGGGGGTAGAAGCAGTTTAGAAGCCTCTTGGACCTAGACAGTCTATGACTAGGGTGGCTGGAGTCTTTGACAATTTTTAGGGTCTTCCTCTGACACGGCCTGGTATAGAGGTCCTGGATGGCAGGAAGCTTGGCCCCAGTGATGTACTGGGCCGTTCGCACTGCCCTCTGTAGTGCCTTGCGGTCGGAGGCCGAGCAGTTGCCATACCAGGCAGTGATGCAGCCAGTCAGGATGCTCTCGATGGTGCAGCTGTAGAACCTTTTGAGGATCTGAGGACCCATGCCAAATCTTTTCAGTCTCCTGAGGGGGAATAGGTTTTGTCGTGCCCTCTTCACGACTGTCTTGGTGTGCTTGGACCATGTTAGTTTGTTGGTGATGTGGACACCAAGGAACTTGAAGCTCTCATCATGCTCCACTACAGACCCGTCGATGAGAATGGGGGCATGCTATGGGGGCATGCTCGGTCCTATTTTTCCTGTAGCCAACAATCATCTCCTTTGTCTTGATCACGTTGAGGGAGAGGTTGTTGTCCTGGCATCACAAGGCCAGGTCTCTGACCTCCTCCCTATAGGCTATCATGTCGTTGTCAGTGATCAGGCCTACCACTGTTGTGTCATCGGCAAATTTAATGATGATGTTGTGCCTGGCCGTGCAGTCATGAGTGAACAGGGAGTACAGGATGGGGCTGAGCACGCACCTCTGAGGGGCTCCTGTGTTGAGGATCAGCGTTGCGGATGTGTTGTTTCCTACCCTACCACCCGGGGGTGGCCCATCAGGAAGTCCAGGATCCAGTTGCAGAGGGAGGTGTTTAGTCCCCGGGTCCTTAGCTTATTGATGAGCTATGAGGGCACAATGGTGTTGAACAGCTGTTGTCAATGAATAGCATTCTCACATAGGTGTTCATTTTGTTCAGGTGGGAAAGGGCAGTGTGGAGTGCAATAGAGATTGCATCATCTGTGGATCTGTTGGGGAGGTATGCAAATTGGAGTGGGACTAGGGTTTCTGGGATGATGGTGTTGATGTGAGCCATGACCAGCCTTTCAAAGCACTTCATGGCTGCAGACGTGAATGCCACGGGTCGGTAGTCATTTTTTTTTTTTTAATTTTTTTTTTACCGTTATTTTACCAGGTAAGTTGACTGAGAACACATTCTCATTTACAGCAACGACCTGGGGAATAGTTACAGGGGAGAGGAGGGGGAATGAATGAGCCAATTGGAAGCTGGGGATGATTAGGTGGCCGTGATGGTATGAGTGCCAGATTGGGAATTTAGCCAGGAGGCAAGTTAACTTAGTGTTCTTGGGCACAGGCACTCTGGTGGTCTACTTAAAACATGTTGGTATTACAGACTCGGACAAGGAGAGGTTGAAAATGTCAGTGAAGACACTTGCCAGTTGGTCAGCGCATGCTCAGAGTACACATCCTAGTAATCCGTCTGGCCCTGCGGCATTGTGAATGTTGACCTAAAGGTCTTACTCACATCGGCTGCGGAGAGCATGATCACACAGTCTTCCGGCACAGCTGGTGCTCTCATGCATGTTTCAGTGTTACTTGCCTTGAAGTGAGCATAGAAGTGGTTTAGCTTGTCTGGTAGGCTTGTGTCACTGGGCAGCTCTCGGCTGTGCTTCCCTTTGTAGTCTGTAATGGTTTGCAAGGCCTGTCACATCTGACGAGTGTCAGAGTCGGTGTAGTATGATTCGATCAAACAGGCTTACTACACCGCTCGCGTCGCGTGCGCGAGAGTTGCAAAATAAATGTAGAAATCTATATTATTCAATATTGCACCCACACTGTTCGTGCGCACCAACGAGTGTCTGCGTTGCCAAGGGCTAAAATAGAAGTCCGTTCTATTTGTGACGCAGATAGAGCTGCAAGTCCTGCCTCTCCCATCTCCTCATTGGTTTATAGAAGTACGTACCCACGTGCCATCTCCTCATTGGTTATCACCACATGGGTGACTGAAAGACGAACGAGGTCAGTGGCGGTAATGCACCTAATTTATGAAAGTTGACAATCATAATATAAAGTCAAGAGAAGAAAAAGCCTGGAAGGAGGAGAGATGACTAGAAACGATTCGGTTGACCGTTTTACGTGTGGATTAACCTCTACGGGCTAGGGGGCAGCATTGAGAATTTTGGAAAAAATATGTGCCCATTTTTAACTGCCTCCTACACCAACTCAGAAGCTAGAATATGCATATTATTGTTCAGGTTTGGATAGAAAACACCCTAAAGTTTCTAAAACTGTTTGAATGGTGTCTGTGAGTATAACAGAACTCCTATGGCAGGCAAAAACCTGAGAAGGTTTCATGCAGGAAGTACCCTGTCTGACAAGGTGTTGTTGTTCTTGCTTCTGTTTATTGAAGAGTCAGGATCTTAGCTGTAACGTGACAATTCCTAGGGCTCCAATAGGCTCTCAGAACCCGGGAAAAACCTGAACGATGACGAGGCAGCCTTAGGCTGAAACACATTATCTCCTTTTCCAAGTGTCCCATCAGGGGACAATAGAATTAGGCGTGTGCGCGATTCGCCCCCGTGGAGTATTTTCATTCGGCTGTTTAGCTAATTGCAGATTCCCGGTCGGAATATTATCGCATTTCTACGAGATAAATTGCATAAAAATTGATTTTAAACAGCGGTTGACATGCTTCGAAGTACGGTAATGGAATATTTAGAATTTTTTTGTCACGTTCTGCGCCATGCGCACGACCGTGATTTAGCATTCTGATAGTGTCTAGAACGCACAAACAAAACGCCGCTGTTTGGATATAACGATGGATTATTTGGGACCAAACCTACATTTGTTATTGAAGTAGAAGTCCTGGGAGTGCATTCTGACGAAGAACAGGAAAGGTAAGACCATTTTTCTTATAGGAAATGTGATTTTGGTGAAGGCTGAACTGGGTGGGTGTCTAAATAGCTAGCCCGTGATGGCTGGGCTATGTACTTAGAATATTGCAAAATGTGCTTCATCCGAAAAGCTATTTTAAAATCGGACATATCGAGTGCATAGAGGAGTAATGTATCTATAATTCTTAAAATAATTGTTATGCTTTTTGTGAACGTTTATCGTGAGTAATTTAGCAAATTGTTAGTAAATTCCCCAGAAGTTTGCGGGGGGTATGCTTTTTCTGAACGTCACATGCTAATGTAAAAAGCTGGTTTTTGATATAAATATGAACTTGATTGAACAGACATGCATGTATTGTATAACATAATGTCCTAGGTGTGTCATCTGATGAAGATCATAAAAGGTTAGTGCTGCATTTAGCTGTGGTTTGGGGTTTTGTGACATTATATGCTAGCTTGAAAAATGGGTGTCTGATTATTTCTGGCTGGGCACTCTCCTGACATAATCTAATGTTTTGCTTTCGTTGTAAAGCCTTTTTGAAATCGGACAGTGTGGTTAGATTAACGAGAGTCTTGTCTTTAAATAGCTGTAAAATAGTCATATGTTTGAGAAATTGAAGTAATAGTATTTCAAACGTTTTAAAAATCGCGCCACTGGATTCAACTGGCTGTTACGTAGGTGGGACGAATTCGTCCCGCTGGTCCCATAGAGGTTAATTGTCGGAGTAGAGGACCTTGTGCATTTCAGGTAAAATAACAACTCAATGTTTATATCCCAGGACAAATTAGCTGGCAACAGCAAGCTAGCTAAATAGGACAAATTAGCTAGCAAGTGCAAGCTAGCTATCTAAATTGCCATAAATGTTTCATGATTTTCGACCTGCCCCCAAATTAATGTAATTGGTTCAGAGTTTGTTTTGATATTTAAGCTGCGTGTCGTGATTGCGTTTGGTGTGGGAGGACAAAATACATTTATGCACGATTGCGCACGATGGCACACACGCGCAGATGGTTTGGGTTTCGTGTTAGTCCTGTATTGACGCTTTGCCTGTTTGATGGTTCGTCGGAGGGCATAGCGGGATTTCTTATACGTTTCCGAGTTAGAGTCCCGCTCCTTGAAAGCGGCAGCTTTAGTCTTTAGCTCAGTGCAGATGTTGCCTGTAATCCATGGCTTCTGGTTGGGGAATGTACGTACAGTCACTGTGGGGATGACGTCATCGATGCACTTATTGATGAAGCCAATGACTGATGTAGTGTACTCCTCAATGCCATCGGAGGAATCCCAGAACATATTTCAGTCTGTGCTTGCAAAACAGTCCTGAAGTTTAGCATCTGCTTCATCTGACCACTTTTTTATTGATCTCGTCACTGGTGCTTCCTGCCCCCTGCTTTCGTCCCGCCGGCCCTAGAGAAGTTAATGTTAAGCATCTTCAGCTATCCTCAGTTGATTGAAAACAACACAGCCTCTCTAGGGTCGGCGGGACGAAATCGTCCCACCTACGTAACAGCCAGTGGAATCCTGTGGCGCGTTATTCAAATACCTTAGAAATGCTATTACTTCAATTTCTCAAACATATGACTATTTCACACCATTTTAAAGACAAGACTCTCGTTAACCTAACCACACTGTCCGATTTCAAAAAGGCTTTACAACGAAAGCAAAACATTAGATTATGTCAGCAGAGTACCCAGCCAGAAATAATCAGACACCCATTTTTCAAGCTAGCATATAATGTCACAAAAACCCAGAAGACAGCTAAATGCAGCACTAACCTTTGATGATCTTCATCAGATGACACACCTAGGACATTATGTTATACAATACATGCATGTTTTGTTCAATCAAGTTCATATTTACATCAAAAACCAGCTTTTTACATTAGCATGTGACGTTCAGAACTAGCATACCCCTCGCAAACGTCCGGTGAATTTACTAAAAATTTACTAAATTACTCACGATAAACGTTCACAAAAAGCATAACAATTATTTTAAGAATTATAGATACAGAACTCCTCTATGCACTCGATATGTCCGATTTTAAAATAGCTTTTCGGTGAAAGCACATTTTGCAATATTCTAAGTAGATAGCCCGGCATCACAGGGCTAGCTATTTAGACACCCAGCAAGTTTAGCACTCACCAAAGTCAGATTTACTATAAGAAAAATGTTATTACCTTTGGTGTTCTTCGTCAGAATGCACTCCCAGGACTTCTACTTCAATAAGAAATGTTGGTTTGGTCCCAAATAATCCATAGTTATATCCAAACAGCGGCGTTTTGTTCGTGCGTTCAAGACACTATCCGAAAGGGTAAAGAAGGGTGATGAGCACGACGCATTTCGTGACAAAAAAATTCTAAATATTCCATTACCGTACTTCAAACCATGTCAACCGCTGTTTAAAATCAATTTTTATGCAATTTTTCTCGTAAAAAAGCGATAATATTCCGACCAGGAATCTGCGTTTAGGTAAAAATACGAAAGAAAATAAAGCATGGGGTCGACTCGGGCACGCGCCTAATTCCTTTGTCCTCTGATCGGCCACTTGCCAAAAGCGCAAATATGTTTCAACCTGGGGCTGCCTCGATATCATTCAGATTTTTCCCGGGCTCTGAGAGCCTATGGGAGCCGTAGGAAGTGTCACGTTACAGCAAAGATCCTCAGTCTTCAATAAACAGAGACAAGAAGAACAAGATCTTGTCAGACAGGGCACTTCCTGTAAGGAATCTTCTCAGGTTTTTGCCTGCCATATGAGTTCTGTTATACTCACAGACACCATTCAAACAGTTTTAGAAACTTTAGGGTGTTTTCTATCCAAAGCCAATAATTATATGCATATTCTAGTTACTGGGCAGGAGTAGTAACCAGATTAAATCGGGTATGTTTTTTATCCGGCCGTGTCAATACTGCCCCCTACCCCCAACAGGATAACTCATTACTTAACATACTCAACTGACAACATAGGGTAAGGAGCATTATATTGACATCACCCAGTGTGTGTGTGTGTGTGTGTGTGTGTGTGTGTGTGTGTGTGTGTGTGTGTTATACCTTTACAGGGTAGAGGGCCATGAGAACAGCAAAGCTGCTAAGGTGGGTACAGGAACACACAGTGTGTGTAGCGTTAGACGTGACTTTGACACAGCCACTCCTTGACCACGCCCCTCCCTCTTCCTGGACACGCCCCTCCGACCAGAACACACAGGTATAGTTCATTTCTGATGACTCCGCCCTCACCTGGGGTTGGGGGAGGGGGGAGGGAGAGAGAGTGAAAGAGACAGCGAGAGAGAGACAGACAGAGAAACAGAGAGAGAGAGAGAGAGAGAAACATTGGCTAAGCACTTCTTAGAGAAATGTTTCTTCATTTCAGAAAGCAGTCAGTCTGTTAGGCCATCGTCATTATGTGAAAAGGTCCTAGCTCTAGCTGTACAATTGTAATATGCTATAATATTTACATACATCATATATTAACATCAGCTATTATAATATTAATAAATGAGACCTGTAGATGTTTGAAGGTGAGGATGACAGGCTGGGTGAGGTGTTCTGTTGCTGGGTTACTGACGAGAGCTGTTACCACCTTGGAACTGATCTGGTAGCTAGGCTTTGATGCTGTGTCTGTGTCTGTGTCTGTGTCTGTGTCTGCGTCTGCGTCTGTGTCAGTGAGGTACTGGAAGGAGTTGTTGACAGATTTCTCCACTGTCTTGTAACACACCAACCCAGCCAGAGCGAAACCTGAGAAGCACAGAATGAAACAGGTTACCAAAATATCTTGTAACTTTCCCAAAATTCCCAGGTTTTTCAGGTATCCTTGTTAGGAGATTCCTGGAATAAAGAAGGAATAAATAGGAAATCCGGAATCTAGGATTTCTGGACAACATGGGACGTTTTGGAAAGTTAATAGTACTAAATGTTAAAGTACTTAGTTATAGAGATGATGGTGATGATGATGAAGATGACGATGAAGAGTAACCTACCTGGGTACGTCCCGTTGCCGGTGGCTGTCTCCCAGCTAGTGTCCAGTCGAGCGTTGTCATTGGCCAGGCTGATTGGCCCAGTGGGCGGAGTCTGTCCCCTCCTCACTGCAATCTCAGCCTCTGTGTACAAGGACAAGGCGAAGGAGGATGTGTGTGAGTGTGTTCAAGAGTGTGTGTGTGTATGTTTGTGTGTATGCATGTTCATGTGTGTGTGTGTGTGTGTGTCTGCATGTTTATATGTGGGTGTGTGTGTGTTCAGGAGTGTGTGTGTGTGTTACCTGTGTGGTCTGTCTCCATGGTGGTGTGGTTGTCTCTGAGCTGTGGCCCGATGAACCTCATGGCGTCTTCCACGGTGCCTAGCAACCCACTCACCTCCCGGCTGTTGCTTAGGATACCTTGAGACAGGAAACCGTGTATCTCCGTGAATACATTCTACACACAGGATGTAGAAACAGGAAACAGGAAGTGAGTGAACGAGGTGTATATGTGTACATGCATGCATGATTGCACCGTGTGTGGGTGTGCATGCTTGTGTGCGTGTGTGTGTGCGTGTGTGCGTGCGTGCGTGTGTGCGTGTGTGTGTTTAACCTCCAGTAGGATCTCTCCAGTCAGCCTCCCTCCGGCTGCGTCCCCAGAGTTACTTAATGCCAGACAGCTGTTCCTCATCAGAGACAGGAGACCAGCTAAACCTGGGATAGTCTGAGAGAGGGGAAAAGTTAATTGACTTCATGTGGGTAAAAACACTTATAGCAAGACATACACTGTCTTGCCAGAAGATAGTACTTAAATGTATTAATTAAAACACAGGTGTCTGGGTTTAGAACTCACCTGTCCAGGAGTCTCATCCACTTTGAACTGGTCACAGGTCAGTACTGAAGGAAACACAAAACACTTCCATCACACCTGGATCGACACTACACAGTACAACACAACACAACACAACACAACAGGACACAACACAATCATACCTATACAACAAAACAATCCCACCTGCACAACAACAACCATCACACCTGTATCTTTTCTGCACCAAAACACAATTTATTTGTATCTTCACTTAACTAGGCAAGTCAGTTAAGAACAAATTCTTATTTACAATGACGGCCTACCCCAGGCCAAACCCAGACAACACTGGGCCAATTATGTGCCGTCCGATGGGACTTCCAATCACAACCGGTTGTGATGCAACCTGGAATTGAACCAGGGTCTGTAGTGACGCCACTAGCACTGAGATGCATCGCCGTAGACCGCTGCGCCACTCAGGAGTCCAACAACACACACCACAACACACCACAATGACACAACACCACAACACACCACCACACCACTACAGCACACACAATAACACAGCACACCATAACACACAACAACACACCACCTGCACAACAACACACCATAACACAACAACACACCACAACACCACAACAACACACCACAACAACACCACAACACCACAACACACTACAACATAACAACACACCACAACAACACACCAGAACACCACACTACAACAACACACCACATCAACACACCACAACAACACACCACAACATAACAACAACACACCACAACACCACACTACAACAACACACCACATCAACACACCTCAACAACACACACAACAACACCACAACAACACACCACAACACCACACCTTAACAACACACCACAACACCACACCACAACAACACACCACAACAACACACACAACAACACACCACAACACCACACCACAACAGCACATCACAACACCACACCACAACAAGACACCACAACAACACACCACAACAACATACACAACAACACCACACCACAACACCACACCATACCACCACACCACAACAACAACACTGCACCACAACAACATGCACAACAACACACCACAGCAACACACCACAAAACCAAACCACAACACACACAACAACACACCACAACAACACGCCACACACTACAACACCAACACACCTCAACAACACACACAACAACACCTCAACAACACCACACCACAAAAACACAACACCACAACACAACAACACACACCACAACACACCACCACAACAACACACCACAACACCACAACAGCACACCACAACAACATACACAACACCACAACAACATACACAACAACACCACAACACACCACAACACCACACCACAACACCACACCACAACAACAAAACCACACCACAACAACATGCACAACAACACACCACAACAACACACCACAAAACCAAACCACAACAACACACACAAGAACACGACAACACCACAACACACCACAAAACCACACCACAACACACACACAACAACACACCACACACTACACCACACATAACAACATAACACAACACACTGTCTGTTTGAACTACTGGCACACAGCTCAGACACTCAAGACATGCCACCAGAGGTCTCTTCACAATACACAAGTCCAAAACAGACTACAGGAAATACACAGTACTACATAGAACCATGACTACATGGAAATCTCTTCCACATCAAGTAAGTTAAATTTTTTTATAAAAATACGCCTTATGGAACAGTGGGGACTGTGAAGCAACACAAACATAGGCACAAACACGATAACAGACATACATACGCACTACACATGGATTTTGTGTTGTAGATACTGTATGTGGTAGTTGAGTAACCACATACAGTGGTAGTAACTCTACTTATAGCTACATATTACCTCAATTACCTCGACTAACTGGTGCCCCCGCACATTGACTCTGTACCGGTACCCCCTGTATATAGCCTCGCTATTGTTATTTTACTGCTGCTCTTTAATTATTATTATTATTATTTTAAATTGTTTTACTTATTTGTCTTAAAACTGCATTGTTGGTTAAAGGCTTGTAAGTAAGCATTTCACTGTAATGTCTACACCTGTTGTATTCGGCGCATGTGACAAAATACAATTTGATTTGATTTGAGTTAACACCTGGACAGATGAGAGAGAACATACATGTAGGTCCATTATCAATTCAACACAGTTAAGTTATAGTCATTTAAATGTTGACTGAGATCGTTTTATGGTCCGTATGTTTGACTCCCCTGGTCTAGACAGCCTTTTGGTCCTGTGTGGCTCAGTTGGTAGAGCATTGCCAAGGGTTGTGGGTTCGATTTCTGCTGGGGCCACGCTTGTGAAAATGTATCCACTCCCTTGCTGTAAGTTACTTTGAATATAAGTGTCTGCTAGACGGCGCATGTTATGTTATGGTAGATATCGACGTAATGTAAGTGTCTGCTAGACGGTGTATGTTATGTTATGGTAGATATAGACGTAATGTACTGTAAGTGTCTGCTACAGGGTGTATGTTATGTTATGGTAGATATCGACGTAATGTAAGAGTCTGCTAGACGGTGTATGTTATGTTATGTTAGATATAGACGTAATGTAAGTGTCTGCTAGACGGCGTACACATAGAATAATACCATTATCACCACCCTCTTCACCTACACATAGAATAAAATCATTATCCACCCCCTCCTCACCTACACATAGAATAAAATCATTATCCACCCCCCTCCGCACCTACACATAGAATAATATCTTTATCACGTCCTCCCCACCTACACATAGAATAATATCATTATCACCCCCCTCCTCACCTACACAAAAAGAATACAATCATTATCACCCCCCTCCTCACCTACACATAGAATAATATCATTATCACCCCCCTCCTCACCTACACAAAAAGAATACAATCATTACCACCCCCCTCCCCACCAACACATAGAATAATATCATTAACACCACACTTCTCACCTACACATAGAATAAAACCATTATCCACCCCCCTCCACACCTACACATAGAATAATATCATTATCACCCCCCTCATCACCTACACATAGAATAATATCATTATCCACCCCCCTCCACACCTACACATACAATAACATCATTATCACCTCCCTCCCCACCTACACATAGAATGATATCATTATCACCACCCTCCCCACCTACACATAGAATAATACCATTATCACCACCCTCCTCACCTACACATAGAATAAAATCATTATCCACCCCCTCCTCACCTACACATAGACTAATATCATTATCCACCTCCCTCCCCACCTACACATGGGATTAATATCATTATCCACCCCCTCCCCACCTACACATAGAATAATATCATTATCCACCCCCCTCCTCACCTACACATAGAATAATATCATTATCCACCTCCCTCCTCACCTACACATAGAATAATATCATTATCACCACCCTCCCCACCTACACATAGAATAATACCATTATCACCACCCTCCTCACCTACACATAGAATAAAATCATTATCCACCCTCTCCTCAGCTACACATAGACTAATATCATTATCCACATCCCTCCCCACCTACACATGGATTAATATCATTATCCACCCCCCTCCTCACCTACACATAGAATAATATCATTACCACCCCCCTCCACACCTACACATACAATAACATCATTATCACCTCCCTCCCCACCTACACATAGAATGATATCATTATCACCACCCTCCCCACCTACACATAGAATAATACCATTATCACCACCCTCCTCACCTACACATAGAATAAAATCATTATCCACCCCCTCCTCACCTACACATAGACTAATATCATTATCCACATCCCTCCCCACCTACACATGGGATTAATATCATTATCCACCCCCTCCCCACCTACACATAGAATAATATCATTATCCACCCCCCTCCTCACCTACACATAGAATAATATCATTATCCACCTCCCTCCTCACCTACACATAGAATAATATCATTATCACCACCCTCCCCACCTACACATAGAATAATACCATTATCACCACCCTCCTCACCTACACATAGAATAAAATCATTATCCACCCTCTCCTCAGCTACACATAGACTAATATCATTATCCACATCCCTCCCCACCTACACATGGATTAATATCATTATCCACCCCCCCTCCTCACCTACACATAGAATAATATCATTACCACCCCCCTCCCCACCTACACATAGAATACATCATTATCACCCCTCTCCCCACCTACACGTAGAATAATATCATTATCACCCTCCCTACTTACACATAGAATAATATCATTATCCACCACCCTCCCCACCTACCCATAGAATAATATCATTATCACCCCCCTCCGCAACCTACACATAGAATAAAACCATTATCCACCCCCTCCGCACCTACACATAGAATAATATCATTATCACCCCCTCATCACCTACACATAGAATAATATCATTATCCACCCCCTCCACACCTACACATACAATAACATCATTATCACCTCCCCTCCCCACCTACACATAGAATGATATCATTATCACCACCCTCCCCACCTACACATAGAATAATATCATTACCACCCCCCTCCCCACCTACACATAGAATACATCATTATCACCCCCCTCCCCACCTGCACGTAGAATAATATCATTATCACCCCCTCCCCACTTACACATAGAATAATATCATTATCCACCACCCTCCCCACCTACCCATAAAATAATATCATTATCACCCCCTCCGCAACCTACACATAGAATAATATCATTATCACCCCCCTCCCCACCTACACATAGAATAATATCATTATCACCCCCCCTCCCCACTTACACATAGAATAATATCATTTTCCACCCCCTCCCCACCTACACATAGAATAATATCATTATCCACCCCCCTCCTCAACCTACACATAGAATAATATCATTATCACCCCCCCCTCCCCACCTACACATAGAATATTATCATTATCCACCCCCTCCCCACCTACACATAGAATAATATCATGATCCACCCCCCTCCCCACCTA